>NC_066584.1:442990907-443173407 GCF_024323335.1 Lathyrus oleraceus | reverse complement strand
TGTATCTCCCACACCATAGCTTTAAATTTCAATTTGTTCGCTGAAAAAATTCCAAAGAAAATAAAAATTTATAAGATAAAAGAAAAGTGAAATATACCGAATGTAAATATTGTCAATATGTGCATCGTTATAGGGTTTTTTTACAAAAATAACCCACTTTTTCAAGGAAATTCCCAAATACCCTCGGTTTAAAAAAAAATCCCAAAGTACCCCACTTTTAGGAGGAGTCGCCAATTGAATTGGAGACTCCTTTTAAAACTTGAATGGAGCCAATCCAATTGGCGCCCCTGTGTAGGTTTTAAGAGGAGTCGTCAATTCAATTGGAGACTCCTCCTAAAATGCAATTTTTTTTGTTATATGGTATGCGTGATAGATAAATTTGATATAAGACCACTTGATATTAATAAAATTTGGCGTTTACACAAAGAAACCTAATGGTGATGACCGAGATCACCTAACCGACCTCCGGTCCCACATCCTTTAGCTACCCTAACCTTTGGCCCTAACCCACGTTGACGATTCTGCATCGGTGTTTGATCATCTGAGGGGCCAGGAACGTCACTACCAACTACAGGAGAAGGTCTGTTGAGGTATTCAGACAAGTCGACATAGTCTTCAGTATGCATCGATGGTGTACCGCCGTAGCTGAGCTCATGACCCATGCCAGAGAAGTTGGGATGTGGTTGACTCATTGATGGGCGACCAGGGCGGTTGAAGGGAGACATGGGTGTGAACGATGCGTCGAGGAAAGGTTGGAAAGGTTGTTGGGGTGTTTGGTAGAGATATGGTTGTTGGATGTTTTGGTTTTGTGATGTTTGGCCTTCTTGGCTACGGTAGGAGGAAGGGCGGTTGGTGTTGAATGATCGTTGGGTGTTCTGGCTAAGGCGATTTTGGTAGGGTGATGGGATGGGTGCGAAGCGATGTTGGGTCTCAGGTTGATGGTCAATTTGTTGGTGGTAGTATGGGGTATGCTCTTGGTATTGGGGTTGGGTGAATGGCATGTTTTGGTTGTATGTTTGTGTGTTTGTGGAACGGAAAGTTTGACGGATAGGGGGTTGTGAGTAACCGATCTGACAATGTTGTTGGGGGTTAGATGTTGATCCTTCTGGTGTGTAAGTTGCCTGACGTGGGTCGTATAGGTACATATCCTCGGCGATGAACTGAAAACCAACCGATTTGTACCAATCCATATAAGTACGACTTGGTTTTTCTTCAGTTGGCATGACTGCGTCAGTTAACACATGGTCATGACGGTGCTTCCATTTGCGACACTCTGATCTTGCGAAGCTTTGCCATGGATTGAAGTTCCATTGGTCGTTAACTTTACGCAGATGCCATTCTCCTAGGCTAGCTGGGGGATCTGGGATATTCTGGAGCATACTGAACTGCAGCTTCACATGATCACTATTGTGCATCTCCACAGTTGTGAACCATATTATCGGTGTGCATGCAGTCCATACGGCTGCGTCTTCAGCGTTGACCTCATGGTCATGATCCAAATTAAGGTATGGATGTCAAATGAACTGAAATGTGAAAGAAGATAGGATTATAATCAATGTATAAAAAGTTAACAAAATATAACAAAATAATTAAGTTATTTTGCTTACGTTTGTCGGTCGAAGGTGATCCAACAGGTTGCGATACTGAGTAATACAGTGTCTTGGACATCTGTTGTAACTCATACCACGTGCAGACCATCTACACCAAAAAGTCAAAATAAATTAGTTAGAGGTAATAAACTTTAAAGAAGTAAGTAAAGATATAGCAATTTAAACAACTTACTTTTGTGCATACGAAAATGTGAAAGGGTTGTTATTGACAGGTGCTAGAGACGGTAGTCTTGACCAACCCCATGCTTGTAGCAAAACAGCACATCCAGAAAATGTAGATGTGTCTTTGTGTGAGTTTTTGCACAAGGAGTTATAGAGATAGGCTAGAAAAGCAGATCCCCAACTGTAACTTCCTATTCTACCTACATGTCTAAGTAGAGGTAAGTACATAATATTCATGCTAGAACCACTACCTTCGGGAAATAAAAACGAGCCAATTAACAGCATAATGTAACACCTAGTTTTTATTATTCGAGCATCTTCGGTAGAATGCTCATTTAAGTATAAACTATTATAGTACGACTTAAGGCGTGAGAGTAGTATACCTTGACCTCTTGCATTATCATCTAACAAATCAGTCTCTAAGAGCTCCATGCAAATTGAATTTGCATAGTTGGTTTTGTAAGAACAAAAATTGTTCTACAACAGATTCCTTGATTTTGATGATAACAAAGGATGAAACCAAAAATGGCACCCTAACGAAAAGTTTCTAAGTGTGCAGGGTTCTAAAGATAGAAGAAATAAATCTGATGATGTCATCAGATGCACAACAAGATCAGATACAAAACTGCAAAGTATCAGAAGCATCTGAACATGAAGTAAAGTCTAGAAGCTCTGACTCTGAACAAATGCCTTCTGTAAACTCTGAAATTTATCAGCGCTATCTGAACTCTCAAGAAATAACATCAGAAGCCAGATCCCAAGATTCTCCAGATACATGAAGACTCTAATCAGATTTGTTAATCATGATGAAGTAACGTTTAAGCCAAGTTAAAGTTCTGCAAATGGATTTCCTCAATTAGAAAGAGACGTTAATCTCCTCTTCCAAGAGAGAAGATACTACTTGTGGTAAGTAGTCACTTCTAAAAGAAAAAGTCTCCTGCAGAAGCTATTTATGGAATGGCGTAATTACATCTCATTATCCACCAGATTCAACTCTATTTCAACACTACTTCAACTCCTATATAAATAGAGAAGAAATCAACTTTCAGTAAGCAAGAAGTCAACTAGCCAAAACTATACTGAATTATTTCACGCTCAAGAAAATCATCTTTGCTCTCAAAGAATTTCACTAAGCTTTTGCTTATTAAGTGAAAAATTTGTTCTTAAGTTTGTAATACTTGCTTTCTTAGAAGCACTCTAGATTACATATCTTGTATCTTTTATTTGTTTGATTTCCTCAAGTGACTCTTTGTAGTCTGTAGACTTGAGAGGACTAAGAGATTTTCTTCTCTCTTAGGGGTTGTTTGTAATCTTTCAAGATTAGTGGATTAAGTCCTTGTTGAAGGCGAAATCACCTTGGCCGGGTGGACTGGAGTAGCTTTGTGTTATAAGCGAACCAGTATAAAATCATTGTGTGTTTTTCATTTTGGAAAAGCGCTTATTTTTTCAAACAATTCAAACCCCCCCCTTTCTTGTTTTTCTCACCTTCAATTGGTATCAGAGCTCCGGCTCTGTTATTGATTTTCAAATCAAACACTTAACCGTGTAGAGAGATCCAGTGCGAGAAAAACAAATGGCTCACTCAAATGAAAGAGATTCTTACAATGCTAAACCTCCTGTTTTTGATGGAGAAAAATTTGATTACTGGAAAGACAGAATCGAAAGTTTCTTTCTGGGTTATGATGCTGACCTCTGGGACATTGTCACAGATGGATACAAACCTCCAGTCTCAAATGGAGCTGAAGTTCCCAGAAGCAAAATGTCAGAAGATCAGAAACGTGATTTCAAAAATCACCACAAGGCCAGAACAATACTTCTAAATGCTATATCATACAACGAATACGAAAAGATCACCAACAGAGAGACGGCTAAAGATATACTTGACTCTCTGAAGATGACCCATGAAGGAAACTCCCAAGTCAAGGAGACGAAGGCTCTGGCGCTGATCCAGAAATATGAAGCCTTCAAGATGGAAGATGACGAAGCTATAGAAGCTATGTTTTCCAGATTCCAAACTCTTATTGCAGGTCTTAAAGTGCTAGACAAAGGATACACGACTGCAGATCATGTTAAGAAGATTGTCAGAAGTCTGCCAAAGAAATGGAGACCAATGGTTACTGCTCTGAAGTTATCAAAGGATCTGAACAATATCAGCCTTGAAGAACTTGTTAGTTCTCTCAGAAGCCATGAGATAGAACTAGAGGAGGATGAGCCTCAGAAAAGGAACAAGTCAGTGGCGCTGAAGTCCAGACCTGAAAGACGGAAGTCAGACAGAACCAAAGCCCTTCAAGCAGAAACTGCAGACACTGATGACTCTGAATCTGAAGACTCTGATGATGAAGAAGAACTGTCCCTACTAACCAGAAGAGTTAAGCAACTCTGGAAAAGGAGGAACAACAACAACTTCAGAAGATCAAGACCCAGAGGGGATCGATCAGAGTCAACGTCAAAAGGTAAACATAACAAAGATATTACCTGTTTTGAATGTAAAGAAACAGGTCATTACAGAAATGAATGCCCCAAGCTGAAGAAAGATAACTCTAAGAAAGAAAGCTTCAAGAAAAATACCTTCAGAACAAAGAAGGGATTAATGGCCACCTGGGACGATAGTGAATCCGAATCATCAGAATCTGACTCTGATGAACAGGCCAACGTAGCTCTTATGGCTACCACATCCAGCAGCTCAGATGAAGAATCTGAAGAGGTATTTTCTGAACTTTCTAGATCTGACTTAGAATCATGTTTATCAGAAACTCTTACCTCTCTTCAGAAATTAAAACAAAAAGTTAAAGACATTAAAGGCCTTCTTAAAGCAAAATCTGAAGTATGTAGTAGACTTGAGACAACAATTCTAGCACGAGATGATACTATCAGATCTCTAACGATAGAAAGAGATGGAGCTAAAACAAAAAGCTTAGAATTAGAAGAAACGTTATCTCAAGCACCACAAACTTCAAATGAAACTATTTATAAATATGAAGAAGCCTTTCAACAATTTCTGAAAAATGGGATAGATAGGAGTATTATGGCATCCATGATTTATGGAGTAAGTCAGAATAATAAAAGGGGAATTGGGTATGATTCTGAGGAAAATAAAACCTCTACCAGTAACCAGCTTAAATCTCCGTTTTCATATCATTACACACACACACAAGAAAACAAGTTTAAAAATGCTAGAAGACCCAAAGTTATGAGAAACTCTGGGAAAACTAATCTAAAAGGACCCAAGAGATTCTGGGTACCGAAAGATAAGATTATCTATGTTGCAGATATCCTATGCAGCAAAGTTCAGACACCAGTCATGGTACCTGGACTCTGGATGCTCGCGACATATGACGGGAAGAAAGTCTATGTTCCAAAGCCTGGAACTTAAAGACGCTGGATTTGTAGGCTTCGGAGGAGATCAGAAAGGAAGGATCAGAGGCTCCGGAACTATTGGTAATGGTACTCTTCCCTCTATATCTGATGTTCTTTATGTAGAAGGATTAATGCATAACTTGTTATCCATAAGTCAATTAAGTGATAACGGTTATGATGTAATCTTTAATCAAAAAACGTGTAAAGCCATTAGTCAGAACGATGGCTCTGTCCTTTTCACAGGCAAGAGGAAAAACAACATTTATAAAATAAATCTTTCTGATTTAAAAGATCAAAATGTTAAATGTTTAATGTCAGTTCACAAAGAGCAATGGGTATGGCATAGACGCTTAGGCCACATTAGCATGAGAAAGCTTTCTCAGCTAACTAAACTTGAGTTAGTCAGAGGCTTACCTAAACTGAAGTTCTCTTCAGATGCTCTGTGTGAAGCTTGTCAGAAAGGAAAGTTTTCAAAAACATCTTTTAAAAAGAAAAATGTTGTTTCTACCTCTAAGCCTCTGGAGCTTCTTCACATTGACTTATTTGGTCCTGTGAAAACAACATCAGTCAATGGAAAGAAGTATGGACTAGTAATCGTTGATGATTACAGCCGCTGGACATGGGTAAAATTCCTAAAGCACAAGAGTGAGTCTCACTCTGTATTCACCAGTTTCTGTTCTAAAGTGCAAAAAGAATTTGACTCTAAAATTGTTAGAGTCAGAAGTGATCATGGTGGAGAATTTGAAAATAAAGATTTTGAAGAATTATTTGACTCTAATGGAATATCCCATGATTTCTCCTGCCCTAGAACTCCACAACAAAGTGGAGTTGTAGAGAGGAAGAATAGGACACTCCAAGAAATGGCCAGAACCATGATCAATGAAACAAATGTAGCAAAGCACTTTTGGGCAGAAGCTGTAAATACAGCGTGTTATATTCAGAATAGAATCTCTATTAGACCTATTCTGGAAAAGACTCCCTATGAACTGTGTAAGGGAAGAAAACCCAACATCTCATATTTTCATCCTTTTGGATGCATTTGTTTTATATTAAATACTAAAGAACATCTGAACAAGTTTGATTCCAAAGCACAGAAAGGTATTATGTTAGGATACTCAGAACGCTCTAAAGGCTATAGAGTATACAACACAGAAACCAAAATTGTGGAGGAATCAATTCATGTTAGATTTGATGATAAGCTTGACCCTGAAAAGTCAAAGCTAGTTGAAAAGTTTGCAGATTTAGAGATCACTCTGGTAGAATCTGAGAAAACTCCAGAAGCAACTGTCACTCCAGACTCTGAAGAAATTAAATCTCCAGAAATTCCAAGGAAAGTTAAAAGTCGTATTAACGTATCTGAAGATTTGATTTTGGGAAACAAAGATGAACCTGTTAGAACCAGATCTACCTTCAGAATTTCTGAAGATATTCCTCTGGGACTAGTGTCTCTGATTGAGCCTACGTCCTGTGATGAAGCTCTTCAAGATAACGATTGGGTGGCAGCTATGCAAGAAGAGTTAGATCAATTCTCCAAGAATGATGTCTGGGATCTCGTTCCTAAACCCAGAGGCACTCATGTCATTGGAACCAGATGGGTTTTCAGAAACAAGCTGAACGAAAAGGGAGAAGTTGTCAGAAACAAAGCACGACTGGTAGCTCAAGGTTATAGTCAACAAGAAGGTATTGATTATAATGAAACTTTTGCTCCAGTCGCGAGGTTAGAATCTATTCGTCTTCTTGTATCTTTTGCTATTAATTATTCTATCAAATTATACCAAATGGATGTCAAGAGTGCATTTCTCAATGGTTATATTTCAGAAGAAGTGTATGTCAATCAACCTCCAGGTTTTGAAAATTCAAACTTTCCAGAACATGTTTTCAAACTTAAAAAATCTTTATATGGACTAAAACAAGCCCCCAGAGCTTGGTATGAACGTCTAAGCAATTTTCTTCTGGAACAAAATTTTATCAGAGGGAAAGTTGATTCTACACTCTTCTGTAAAAACCATAAAAATAATCTCATGATATGCCAGATTTATGTTGATGACATTATTTTTGGTTCTGCTAATATCTCTGTTTGCCAAGAATTTTCTAAGTTAATGCAGGCAGAATTTGAAATGAGTTTAATGCAAGAACTAAAGTTCTTTCTGGGAATTCAAATTAATCAAACTCCAGAAGTCACATACATTCATCAAAGTAAGTACATTAAAGACGTTCTGAAGAAGTTTGATATGTCTGAATGCAACTCTGCAAAAACTCCTATGCACCCAACTTGCATTCTGGAAAAGGAAGAGGTAAGCAACAAGGTTTGTCAGAAGCTCTATCGAGGTATGATAGGCTCTCTTCTCTATCTGACTGCTACTCGTCCTGATATTCTCTTTAGCGTCTGTCTTTGTGCCAGATTCCAATCAGATCCTAGAGAATCTCATTTAACAGCTGTTAAGAGAATTCTTAAGTATCTGAAAGGAACTCCTAACCTGGGCCTGATATATGAGAAAACATCAGAGTATAGGCTTTCTGGTTATTGTGATGCAGATTATGCAGGAGATAGAATAGAACGAAAAAGCACATCTGGAAATTGCCAGCTTCTGGGAAACAATCTAATCTCCTGGGCTAGCAAAAGACAGTCAACTATCGCTCTATCAACTGCAGAAGCAGAATATATCTCAGCGTCACTGTGCACAACTCAGATGCTCTGGATGAAGCATCAGCTAGAAGATCTTCAGATATTTGAGAGTAACATTCCTATCTTTTGTGATAATACTGCTGCTATTTGTTTAAGTAAGAATCCTATTCTACATTCCAGAGCCAAACACATAGAAATAAAACATCATTTTATCAGAGACTATGTTCAGAAAGGGATAGTAACATTGAAGTTCATTGATACAGAACATCAATGGGCAGATATCTTTACTAAGCCTCTAGCTGAAGATAGATTTCTTTTTATATTAGAAAATCTGAACATTAAAAACTGCCCTGAGTAAAATTTGGCTCTGAACATGTAAAATGAGACTCTGATAAAAACAAATACACTTCTGCCTCTGACTCTGATACTTCTACATTGTTAAGAAGATATCTGAGTTAGACATCTTCAGAACCAATCTCTTGGTATTCCTGAAGATCAGATACATCAACACGTGGAACTCTGAGCGTCAAACTTTAGAACTTCTAGACAGCTGTCAAGAAATTCAAAAGGCAGACGTTTGAGTTTTTCCTCGAGCAGTGTGCAAACTGTGGGATTAGACATTCATTTATGAGCTGTAATCATTTTTCCCCCCAAGCGTGCCATTTTGAGTTTTGTGTCTAACGCTTTCTGAGGTGTCGTTTTGCATGTGTTTACTTAGAATATATAAACACTTTCTCTCACATTTCACACTTATCACTCTCACTCACTCTAAAACCCTAAACCCTCTCTCGAAGTTTTCTCTGCAACTCTTTCAAATCTTCATCTTCTTCATCTCAATGGATGCTCAACAACAACAACTGTTCAACTACTCACAGCAAATGGAGTCAAGTTCCACCGCTCAAACATCTTCTGTTCCAACTCCAACCGTCACCGGTGTTTCTATAACCCCCGTTTATCAAGAACCTCACATTTTGGACCGTGAACGCCACATTCATCTTGCGACCCCCTTTGAAAGTTTGGATGTACTGTGTGAATCGCTGGTAGATTTTGAAAACTTGAGAAGAAACGGTGTTGATCTTACTGAAGATCTTCGCAAGCAAGGTTGGGAGAACTACTTCAACAGGCTTTATGGTCCCATTTACCCTCTTCTTGTCAAAGAATTCTGGAGACATGCTGATGCAGATGACCAGTTCATTGTTTCTTTTGTTCTGGGAGTGAAGATTGTTATCACTGAAGCTTCAATTGCCTCCCTGCTGAACATGGAGACTACTGGAGGAAAGAGGATTTACAACATTCCTCCTAGGTCAAAACGCATCACTGAGGTTATCAACCCAACTATCTTCAAGCCAAACGCTGAGGGAAACCCTTCTAAGAACAAGGAATTGCATCAGAACCTCCGAGTATGGTTGAAAATAATTCTGGGAACCATTCACCATCGCCCAGCCTCCAACTCCTCTGATTATATAAATGCTGATCAGAAATGCATTTTATATTGCATTCAGAAGGGTATCAAGATCAATCTCCCTGTTCTTCTTTTCAAATATCTGAGGGATTCTGTCAAAGACACCAGAAACAGTTTGAAGCCAAGATCTTATATTCCTCTGGGGAGATTGCTTTCTGACATCTTCATTGAGCATGGCTTGGTAGATGATCTGGAGAAGACCAGATGTATGGATGATCTGGCAATCGATGTAGGGAAGGCTTTAAATGCCAGAAACCTCAAGAGCATGGGAATCATCAAAGATATTAGAGTCAAGCCCACTCTGGATGTATCCTGGGAATCTCTAAAAGATCAGAGGAAGATGCCTCATGGCCTTGACAGGTTCTTCAAGAATGAACCCAGAGATGCCATTGCCATCTACCTTCAGCGTCTGCTGGATGAAGGAATTGATGTTTCTGACTTCAGAATTGAAGACTGTCTGGATTCAGAAGAAGATCTTGTCAGATACAAGAGAGGTCTTTCTGAGAGGAAGATAGCTGATGAAGCAAGAAAGGCAAAGAAAGCCAGACTTGGAGAAACCTCTGGAACCAAATCTCCAGCTCCTCTGCAAATCTCCTCTTCTGGTAAGTCTTTTCCTCCCGCTACTTCTGTACCTATAATGGCTTCTTCTACTCCTCTCCCAACACCTCCCATCTTTACAACCTCTGACATTCCTCCTTCAACCATCAGAACCTCACAACCTCTACCCGTTTTAAAAATTGCACGTAATTTCATACCACCCTCTGAACCTAAACAACTATATCACCACAGCCCTTCCTCTTCATCATCCTCAGCACCAGAATCACCCCCATACATTAGTGTTTCATTATCATCATCAGAACCTTCTGACCCTAAATCCCCAACAATAGCTGAAATTTATGCTAAAAAATTCGCCCCACAAACTCAAACACAATCTGAAGTAACCTCAACCCTCCGAACTTCTCTTCCACAACAAACAACCACCATCTCCCTTGAAAATCAAACTTCCCTTCCACCACAAACAACCACCATACCCTCTGAAACTCAACCATCTGATCCCTTCACCTCTAATATCACTCCACCAATTATTCCCGCTGTACCTGGACCAGACTCTGACCCATTAGACCTAAACCCACTCTATGCTTCATCCCCCAGTCTTCAACCAGAAGCAGATTCTGAACTTCAAGCAGAATTTGAACCTCAACCAGAATCAGAAACTGAACCTCCCTCTCTAAATCTCAGCCCTCAAAACTCTCCACCTCATTCACCTGAACCTGAACCTGATCTTACCATACCTACCCTTGAGGAGGCCATTATACAGGTTGCAGAAGCTTCAGTCCAGAAGGTCAAGTCTCTGACTAAAAACTCTGAAGTTAGTGATGATCCTAAATCTGTTAGGACACACTGGAACAGAGTCATTAGTTGGATGACCTCTGAGTCTTATAGGCTGAAGAGTATCTCTGAACAAGTCAGAAATGGCTACATCAGAGATGCTGAGGAACGGCTCCAAGAGAGATTGGCCAGAGAAGCTGAGGCCAGAAGATTAGAGGAAGAAAGATTGGCTAGGGAAGCTGAAGAAGAAGCAAGAAGGTTAGAAGAAGAAAGACTGGAAAAGGAAGCAGAACTTCTAAGGATTAAGGAAGCTGAAGCCAAGGCTCAGGCGGATGCAGAAGCCCAAGCTGCTGCTGAAGCTGAAGCTCAGCAGGCTCTGACTCAGGGGGAGTCTTCCTCTGCGATCCCTATGATTCTTCATGCTCTGAAAGAGATCAAGCAAGATCAGAAAGAAATCAAGCAAGATCAGAATGAGCTCCGTGCCAGGATGGACAAGCAAGATGCTTTGAATGAAAACATCCAGAATATGTTTGCCATGTTGCTTCAGAGACTTCCTCAACCTCCAAACCCTTAGGCACTTAGGATTTATTTTGTTTGCTTGCCTAGTGTTTTTGCTTCTGTCTTCTTTAGCTCTGATATTCTCTTGGATCTGATGTTTTGAATGCCTTTGTGCTTCTGATTAATGAAATGTTTTTCTCTTTATTATCTTGTTATTTTTTTTATATCTACCTTTTTGATTCTGACAAAAAGGGGGAGAAATCATTAAATAGCTCTGATGAAAATTGTCTAAAACCTTAAAGCACTCTGCAACATTTGTAGAAATAGCTCTGATAAAAATAGCTCTGATTAAATAACTCTAACATTAAATTTAAGAATTTGCAGAAAGTTTCAGAAATCTCATTACTTGAAAAACTCTGGTAAGAACTTCTGAACTCCCTAGCACTAACTCAGGGGGAGTTTCTGTCTATCTGATCTTATTTTATTCATGTTTCATCTGCTATTTTAAGTTGTTTTGTCATCATCAAAAAGGGGGAGATTGTAAGAACAAAAATTGTTCTACAACAGATTCCTTGATTTTGATGATAACAAAGGATGAAACCAAAAATGGCACCCTAACGAAAAGTTTCTAAGTGTGCAGGGTTCTAAAGATAGAAGAAATAAATCTGATGATGTCATCAGATGCACAACAAGATCAGATACAAAACTGCAAAGTATCAGAAGCATCTGAACATGAAGTAAAGTCTAGAAGCTCTGACTCTGAACAAATGCCTTCTGTAAACTCTGAAATTTATCAGCGTTATCTGAACTCTCAAGAAATAACATCAGAAGCCAGATCCCAAGATTCTCCAGATACATGAAGACTCTAATCAGATTTGTTAATCATGATGAAGTAACGTTTAAGCCAAGTTAAAGTTCTGCAAATGGATTTCCTCAATTAGAAAGAGACGTTAATCTCCTCTTCCAAGAGAGAAGATACTACTTGTGGTAAGTAGTCACTTCTAAAAGAAAAAGTCTCCTGCAGAAGCTATTTATGGAATGGCGTAATTACATCTCATTATCCACCAGATTCAACTCTATTTCAACACTACTTCAACTCCTATATAAATAGAGAAGAAATCAACTTTCAGTAAGCAAGAAGTCAACTAGCCAAAACTATACTGAATTATTTCACGCTCAAGAAAATCATCTTTGCTCTCAAAGAATTTCACTAAGCTTTTGCTTATTAAGTGAAAAATCTGTTCTTAAGTTTGTAATACTTGCTTTCTTAGAAGCACTCTAGATTACATATCTTGTATCTTTTATTTGTTTGATTTCCTCAAGTGACTCTTTGTAGTCTGTAGACTTGAGAGGACTAAGAGATTTTCTTCTCTCTTAGGGGTTGTTTGTAATCTTTCAAGATTAGTGGATTAAGTCCTTGTTGAAGGCGAAATCACCTTGGCCGGGTGGACTGGAGTAGCTTTGTGTTATAAGCGAACCAGTATAAAATCATTGTGTGTTTTTCATTTTGGAAAAGCGCTTATTTTTTCAAACAATTCAAACCCCCCCTTTCTTGTTTTTCTCACCTTCAGGTTTTACCATTAACAACCTTACCTTCAATGGGTAGTCCCAAAATCATGTGGATGTCTTCTAACGTCACGGTACACTCACCGGTTGGGAACCAAAATGTGTGTGTCTCTGGTCTCCATCTTTCGCATAAAGCTAGAATGAATTTGTTATCTATGGACCAAGACAAAATCTGGCTTATATGACCAAAACCGGCGAGTTCAACATAAGGTTGAATCATCGGGTCCATATGGACATATTCGTGGACCCGAGTTCGGAACCTTGATACATCCTATAAAAGAAAGAATAAAAAACTTGACTAAGTTGGTATGTTAAAATAAAAGGGGGTTGGTGAAGATGAAAGATAAAAAAGTTAACAAAAGAAAAAACTTACATATGTTGCGATGTTTGCAACCGTTCCTCTATGTGCTTCGCCCATTGTGAGGATAGACATTTTGTCGGGGGGTTGGTGTAGATGAAACTACAAGAATTTGTTGAAGATGAAATTGTAGAAGAAGTATTGTAGAGGAAGTAGTGAGAGTGATGGTGTGGAAGAAGTGTTGATGGAGTGGATGTATTTATAGGCAAATGGATGGGAGCATGAAAAGTTGTGCTTGCATGGTGTCTCCACTTGAATTGGTGACCATGTACAACCTTTAAGAGGGGTCACAATTCAAATTGGCGCCTCCATAGGGACATGCATGCATGGCGTCTCCACTTGAATTGGCGCCCATATGCAAGGAATGAGTGGGGGCACCAATTCATTTGGAGTGTGTGTCTGCATGTCTGACACGTGGCTGTCTTGTCCCTTGCATGCTAAACATGTCACTTCTTAGTAGCTTGCATGGTTGACACATCATTTTGGAGTAGCTTGCATGTGCGGCACGTCATTTCGGAGTAGCTTGCATGTGCGACACGTCACTTCGGAGTAGCTTGAATGTGAGACACTTCACTCCTCTATTTAAGTGTCTTACTATCAACATCCAAGACATTTCACTCACATTCATCTGTAGTAAGAAAATAGTTTTCATCTGCACAATGTCATCTTCATCATTATACAGTGTCAACGTTCACTGCAACGGTGAAATATACGAGTCTTAGCTATATGGTTTTTATTTTCGAAACACCGATACCATTAGACTCGCGATCAAGAGAAACGCAACCTTCTTGCATTTGAAAAAAGAATACAATCCTGTATAGGATCGGGTATTGTGTCAAAGATCACATATCAAAATCCAATATTTTTTTAGAATAGTCAATGTAAGTATTTCCCTCTTAAGGTACGAGATGATGAAGATGTTGAATACATGTTTGTTAGTCATGAACATTCAGGCTGCAACTGTATTGAGTTATACATTACTCTTGAACCATGTATACCATCTCAACAATCTCAACTAACCGGTCAGGATGAATCTGTTGAAGATGATCCACAATGGTCAGATGACGTCAACCCAGAAGCAGAAGCAAAAGTGGACGTCGTTGATGAAGAAGAAAAGGAGACCGAGATACAGGTTGGTCATATGTTGAACAACGACGATGAAGATGATGATCAACCACCACCAATACCTCCTACTCATGTCTACAATCCGCCTCAACATATGACAAATATGGATCTTCACGACGATGAAACATCCAACAATGTTTTCTATAATCCGTATCCGAGACCAGAAGGCGAATTAAAGGTGGGAGACATGTTTCGTACCAAAGAAGAATGTGTTCTGGCTATCAAAAAATTCCACATGAACAACTCTGCTGACTTTACAGTGAAACGCACTGATTCTAGAAGGTATGTTATCGAATGTCGTAACATGCTTTATAAGTTTCGTTTGGCTGCATCTTACAAGAAGAAAAACGACTCTTGGGAGATCGGTTCAATATACCCACCTCACAGTTGCATTGCAACTAACGTTGAACAAGATCACCGTAAACTAAACGCAACGTTGATATGTCAAGACATTCTACCGTTGGTTAATAAAGACCCATCAGTGAAGGTGAGTATAATTATATCCCATATCAGATCAACATATAAGTATACTCTATCTTACAAGAAAGCATGGATTGCGAGGACAAAGGTTGTTGAACAGGTTTTCGGCAACTGGGAGGATTCATACAAGGAATTGCCACGGTTTTTATGGGCACTAAAAACATATGCCCCAAGAACTGTGGCAATTATGGAGACATTGCCAACAATGATGCCAGACGAAACATGTGATATAGGTAATAGAATCTTGCACCGTCTCTTTTGGGCATTTGACCCGTGCATCAAAGGTTTCGCATTCTGCAAACCTATTATTCAAATTGATGGCACTTGGTTATACGGAAAATACAAGGGTACTTTGCTCATGGCGGTTGCACAAGACGGAAACAACAATGTCTTTCCCGTTGCCTTTGCTCTTGTTGAAGGTGAAACGGCTGGTGGATGGGGTTTCTTCCTTCGACATCTCAGAAAGCATGTGGCTCCACAAGCCAATCTCAGTTTGATTTCTGATAGACATGCTGCCATTGAGAGTGCCTACAACAACCATGACAACGGATGACATGATCCTCCTTCTACCCATGTCTACTGTATCAGACACATTGCACAAAACTTCATGCGTGCTATAAAAGATAAGAATCTTCGCAAGAAGGTGGTGAATGTTGGGTATGCTCTAACTCAATCGTCATTTCAATATTATCGTGATGAAATTAGATTGTCTAATGAAGACGCAGGGAAATGGCTAAATAACATACCAGTAAAGTAGTGGACAATGACATTTGACAGAGGTTGTCGATGGGGCCACATGAGAACAAACATTGTGGAATGCATGAACGGGGTATTCAAAGGAATTCGAAATCTGTCGATAACCGCCTTGGTAAGATCAACCTATTATAGGTTGGCTTCTATGTTCGTAACCAGAGGTGAAAAATGGAGTGCGGTGTTAATGTCCGGGAAAGTATTCGGTGAGTGTTGCATGAAGGTCATGAAAGAGGAGAGCATCAAAGCTAGCACACACGCTGTAACAGTCTTTGACCGTCATAGGCAAAATTTCAGCCTCCAGGAAACAATGGACCACAACGAGGGGAGACCAAATTTAGCCTACGCTGTTAGACTAAACAGAAGTTGGTGCGATTGTGGAAAATTCCAGGCCTTCTGCATACCTTGCTCCCATGTCATTGCAGCATGCACTTATACTCGTCAAGATGCTTACAACCATTTATCTGATGTGTACAAGGCCAACACCATCATGAATGTATATAATCAAAGCTTCTCAGTACTACCAATGGAGGATTACTAGCCTCCATATGAAGGTGATATTGTTTGGCACAATGACGAGATGCGTAGAAAGAAGAAAGGAAGGCCAAACAACACACGTATCAGAACAGAGATGGATTCCACAGATAAAATGATAAGATTATGTAGTATCTATCATCAACTAGGACACAACAAGAACAACTATCCTAATCGAGCATCATCATCTAGGTCTTAAGCTTTTTGTAACATTGTATTTTTGTAACTTTCAATCATTATATATCATTAAGTTTTTGTTACAACGAGGTTCACAACAAACATCAGTACAAAATAAGCTATCTGAAAACATAAATATTTCTAACTGATTACAACAATCAAATTGATGTCGTCTCGACCGAACATCATTTCCCTAACATCCTTATCAGTCTTCATTCACACACAACCAAAGATACTGTCAAGTCTCTCAATACTTCTAATTTTTCCCCTTTTGGTATTTTCCCATCTAACCAACGAACCAGCTTCCGCTTCAGTTGATCGAACGTAGTGATGTTCCAGAACAACATCAGCATCTAAGGTTCGTCCCTCGCATAAATCATCTTACCGTATCAGCGACGAACACCAAACATGATTGCCAAATGATTGTGTGCGATGTGGAACATTTACTCACACAACGCATCTATTTATAACACAAAAATTGCATTTTAGGAGGAGTCTCCAATTGAATTGGCGACTCCTCTTAAAACCCACACAGGGGCGCCAATTGGATTGGCTAGGGCACCTGCCCTAGCCAATCCAATTGGCGCCCCCATTCAAGTTTTAAGAGGAGTTGCCAATTCAATTGGAGACTCCTCCTAAAAATGGGGTACTTTGGGATTTTTTTTGAAACCGGAGGTATTTTGGGAATTTCCTTGAAAAAGTGGGTTATTTTTGTAAAAAAACCTCGTTATAGCCTTTCTCATCCAATTAAATATCTAACTTTATCATTTTTTATAAGCAAATTTGATTGAATAAAGACAATAAACACAAAGGGTACGTCAATCCCATTTAATACAAAAGAAAACACAAGCAATCAATAGAAAACCAACCAGAGCTAAAGCTAAAAAGAACTCCAACATAGGAGAAGAAAAAGAAAAAACAAGATCCTAGGAAGAAGAAACTAACTCATAAAAAGAATAGGAGAAGAAAAATAAAAATTCAGATCCTAAGAAGAAACTAACTCATAAAAGCAATAGGATCCTCAAACCAATATGATTTTAAACAAGCTAAGTGACCCTTAAATCTTGCAGCAAACCAGTCCTTACCTAAGTTTTTTTTCTAAACAAACAACGTTAGAAAATCCTTTCAACCCTCCCTTGAACAGTGTATCATTCCTGATTAATAACCAAAGAATGAGCCTGTAACTAGAATGAACCTTGCCCTGCAATGCCACATCAAAGCATAAAAGATGATCTGCAAAAGAGAGAATAAGGACATAGCACCGAATTCAAATCCAATCTGAAATGGACTTCCAGACCTTGTCAACAACAATACAAGTGAAGAAGAGATGTTGATCAGTTTCTTTTGGCCCTAGGCAAAGAGGGAAAACAATGTTATGAGCGCCTGAAATAACACCTCGCTTAACTATCTCGTCCCTAGTTTGAAGCCTCCCCAGTAAAAGCTTCCAAACAAACACATGAATGTTACTTGGAGCATTCGATTTCCAAACATGAACAAGAACATTCTTTAAAACGCAATTAAAACCAAGAGACCTTCTCCAACCAGCCACTTGCCACAAACCTGCAACACTAACACAGAGCCTAGGCTCGTGCAAAAAAGAGAACAATGCTAGGAAATGCTTTAGAAGAGGATCGCGTCCAATCCAAGAGTCCCTCCAGAAATCAACATTTGAACCGTTCCCAAGTTTACACGAAATTGTTGAGAATGTATCAAGTGTGAGTAGTGTGGATAATAGTCCCACATTGGTTGGAAATGTGGAGACTTGAGTAATTATAAGTGAAAGAACTCATCCACCTATCATCTTAAGTTTTTGGGTGAATATATGGTGTGTCTCTCACAAATGTGTTGCTCTAAAAAAAAAAGAAATCATTGATTTCATAAAAAGGACCGGCTTACTTGTATTGAAAGTCAACGGTGCCAGTGTGGTGGAAATAAGAGAACATTCACATGGGGAGTCTCACAATGTGACCAGTGGCCCCTATACCTTCCCTAGTTTAGTAACCGCTTCTATTTTTACCAATTAGCTGCAGTAGACAATCACGAAACAATGGCACTATACTATAGGAACAAAATAGTTTCAAAGAACTACAATAAGAGATGACATGTAAAGAAGATTAAAACACAATATTTACATATATTTACATATGCCTTCAACAAATAATCCAAGATCATAGATGATAGGGAAAAAATAAAAAATAAAAATAAAAAGTATTCGGTGGAAGAATTTAGAGCTCTTTTTAAGTATAAAGATATTTCAATTACACTCTCTCTTGAACATGGCAACAAGAAGTACCTCAAAGGAGTTACCTCATAAGAATTTACATAAATAATTCCTAGATTGACTTCTAACCACAAATTTTATAGACCTTATATGTGTCCCCAAAGAATTCTATTACACAAGGGATGTGCCCTTAACATATTCTTTGAATGTCAAAGCAATCAAACCCAACATTGCAATTCTTCCATTCCACAACTCTGCATCTGAGGACATGATTCTTTTTTATTTAGACTCAACACTAACACCTTGAGAAAATGGAATCAATGAAGCAAGTGATAACAACACACTTGTCCCCAAGAACCATGGAACTCTACCACCAGAAAATTGTTTAGATAAACCCTGATCTACAATCGGCTAATCCAGTGGATACTCCTCTTGAGGTTAATGTTAAATATCATCGTGATGATGGTGATCTCTTGTCTGATCCCTTATTGTATCGTCAACTCGTGGGTAGCCTTAATTACCTGACTATTACTCGCCCTGACATATCTTTTGCTGTTCAACAAGTAAGTCAATTCATGCACTCTCCTCGTCATCTTCACTTAGCAGCAGTTCGTCGCATAATTCGCTACCTGAAGGGGAGCTCTCATCGTGGTTTATTCTTTCCCACTGGAATTGCTCCTAAACTGAGTGTTTATAGTGATGCCGATTGGGCAGGATGTCCTGATACTCGGCGATCTGTCACCGGTTGATGCATGTTTCTTGGCTCTTCATTGATATCATGGAAAAGTAAGAAATAAGCGAGAGTCTCTAAATCTTCTACTGAATCTGAGTATCATGCCATGTTTGTTGCCTGTTCTGAAATAATTTGGCTTCGTGGTCTTTTGGCTGAACTTGGATTTCCTCAAACAAAGCCAACTTCACTTTATGCGGACAATACAAGTGTCATCCAAATCGTTGCGAATCCTGTTTTTCATGAACGCACCAAACATGGCGAAGTTGATTGTCATTCGATCCGTGACGCATATGATGACAGACTAATATCACTTCCTCATGTCAGTACTCAGTTGCAGATATTCTTACCAAGGTCGTTCCGCGTCCACGTCATCAGTTTCTTGTTAGCAAATTGATGCTCATTGACCAACAACATCAATTTGAGGGGGGATGTGAATAGGAATTAGTTTATTCATAGATTAAGGGTTTGTTCCTAGAATAAGGGAAACAAATCAGTGTGAATAGGAATTAGTTTATTCATAGGGTTTGTTCCTAGAATAAGGGAAATAAATCAGAAATTGATTTGTTCTCATTAAATGTAATTAATTAGTGTAATTACTTGTATAACCCTGTAATCTCTATATATACCAGAAATAATAATGAGAGAGGTATCAAACCTATTTTCCTGACATGTTATAGGCGTCTGAAATAACACCTCGCTTAGCTATCTCGTCCCTAGTTTGAAGCCTCCCCAGTAAAAACTTCCAAACAAACACCTGAATGTTACTTGGAGTATTCGATTTCCAAACACGAACAAGAACATTCTTTAAAACGCAATTAAAACCAAGAGACCTTCTCCAACCAGCCACTTGCCACAATCCTGCAACACTAACACAGAGCCTAGGCTCATGCACAAAAGAGAACAATGTTGGGAAATACTTTAGAAGAGGATCGCGTCCAATCCAAGAGTCCCTCTAGAAATCAACATTTGAACAGTTCCCAAGTTTACACGAAATTGTTGAGAATATATCAAGTGTGAGTAGTGTGGATAATAGTTCTATATTGATTGGAAATGTGGAGACTTGAGTATTTATAAGTGAAAGAACTCACTCACCTATCACCTTAAGTTTTTGGGTGAATATGTGGCGTGTCTCTCACAAATGTGTTGCTTTAGAAAAAAAAAGAAATCATTGATTTCAGAAAAGGACCCGCTTACTTGTATCAAAAGTCAACGGTGCCAATGTGATGAAAATAAGAAGAATATTCATATGGGGAGTCTCACAATGTGACCGGTGGCCCTATACCTTCCCTAGTTTAATAACCGCTTCTATTTTTACCGGACAATCACAAAACAATGGCACTATATTATAGGAACAAAATAGTTTCAAAGAACTATAATAAGAGATGACATGTAAAGAAGATTAAAACACAATATTTACATATGCCTTCAACAAATAATCCAAGATCATAGATGTAGGGCAAAAGTAAAAAATAAAAATAAAAAGTATTCAGTCGAAGAATTTAGAGCTCTTTTTAAGTATAAAGATATTTCAATTACACTCTCTCTTGGACATGGCAATAAGAAGTACCTCAAAGGAGTTACCTCATAAGAATTTACATAAATAATTCCTAGATTGGCTTCTAACCACAAATTTTATAGACCTTATATGTGTCCCCAAAGAATTCTATTACACAAGGGATGTGCCCTTAACATATTCTGTGAATGCCAAAGCAATCAAACCCAACATTGCAATTCTTCCATTCCACAACTCTGCATCTGAGGACATGATTCTTTTTGATTTAGACTCAACACTAACCCCTTGAGAAAATGGAATCAATGAAGCAAGTGACAACAACACACTTGTCCCCAAGAACCATGGAACTCCACCACCAGACAATTGTTCAAACAAACCCTGCCCTTTTGCTATCTCTACCCCCATTGCTGCTACAAAACCAATCATAGCCAACCTTCCATTGATCCTTTCAGGTGCTGGCCCACCAAATGCCATCAAATCTGAAAACTTTGTGCTCATCTGCCATTTCATCATAATTTTTATATGTTAAAAAAGTCATTTTAATACAGACCAAAATTTATGCTTCATATTAATAAGATAACAGAGAAAACAATAGCAATTATATGTAACTATGGTCACCTTTGGTGGACGAGTATAGGCTGGTTCTGGTGTTGGTGTTGGTGTTGGTGATGGTGTAATTGGTATAGTTGGGTCTACGGGCACCTTAGGTTGCTCTTTCTGCTCTCCCTGGACAGCGTAATAAGTAATTAGCAACTAGTCATTCTTAAATCATAAACATATTACATATACATAAGCAATACTACAGGTTATAATATGTTTGAAATAACCCTAATTACCTCAGCCATAGATCTAACTTTGAGGCTGACATTCCTTCTCATGCTTGGAATATACACAGAAGAGATGTTGGTAATCTGATTAACTCTAGATCTGCTAGAAATGTTGGTCATAGAGCTTGACATGATAGATTGACAAGATGAAACAGCCATTGATAATAAATAGTTCCTTAATGTTGCAATGCAAAGCTCAAGAACAAAGAGATAGATCCAAATCTTTTCTAAGGATGAGAATGGCTTTGTGAATCTCACTAACTGAATGCTTACACTTTAGATTGTTAAGTTGGTAGGTATAGCATTGAAGGAGGTTGTTCATATAGAATAAAGTGGAAAGCAATGTGAGGGATATTTAAGTTCCACGTAGTGTGTTAAAAAATCCTAAAAGGTAATTCATTCACGTGGCCTCATTTGTCCGCACATGCTAAAAGCAGCAGACGTGGCTCAAGTTACAACCACAGAGTGTTGTGCACAGGGTTGTAAACTTGGAACTTTCAGGACCTCAAATACTTTTATATTGCTTATTACTCTAGTATAGTCGAGAATATTCTATTGTTCTATAGATTACATAAGACAATTGGTGGTTGGAATGATCCTTACTTAACCAAGAACCTAAAACTCTTACTTTATTATTAAGACAAAAATTCTGCTCTAGTTATGATGCTTCCTTTCCAAATCACATTAGATGATTCTGAATTTACTTAATGTATATTACCATTATGATGGCATGCATCTAAAGGTTGGTTGGACATAAGCTATCTCTTCAATTTTTGAAACGAAGTAAAAGAGATATTTTGTTTTGGATTTAACTAATCCTGACTTCAATGTTTGTATTATTAATTAATGATAATATTATTTTGTAATTAGACTTCTTCACCTCAAACTAACTTTTAAGTTTCAAAACAAAATAGCAAAGACTTACTAGTAAAAAATAACACAATTAGGTCGGTTTTTTTATATAGTTATTAAAATTAGTAAGTGTTAATGAATATTCGTAACGGTCCAAGTCCATTTGACATCATCTGACCTCGGCCGTTTAAGGTTAAAATCCCTAAGCTTCTAGAGAGTATTCAAAAGAACATGGACGCGCTCAAGCCCAACATAGGCGAGCTCAAGTCCAACATGGGTGGGCAGCTCAAGCCAACATAACAGTGACGTGTTGAGAAACATTTTAGAGAACTTAGAAGGATTCATCGGTCATTACCACATTCCTCAAATTCAAGGAGTGTCTCACCCCATTTTTCCCACTAATAGGTCAAACCTAGTAAATGTAGTTGACCAAAGAATTGGTTCCTCATGAGGGACCAATGTTATAAATACATGATCTCGTAACTGGGAAAAGCCAGGTCTATACTATTGTACTTACCAACCTCAAGTACACTAAGTCAGAATCTTTCCCTGCCGAGTACATTTTGAAATCAAGAACTGTGATTTTTTTTTTGCATCTGAGAAATCTGATATTTAAATCTTTGAATTGTTACCAAAGTCCAAAGCAATCAATGTTCTCAAATTGCAGTGTTTTAACAGGAATTTATGAGGACAAATACTAATTTCCAACTACTCAATTGTCCAAAGCCTCTATCAATCAGTTTTTATTTAGTAAAAGACCACAAATCAGTAGGTAGTAAAAAATGAATACCATTATTGAACATTAGTGTTAATAAATATGCAAATAACAGACAATTTTTGTCCAGTAAGAAAATAGTGAAAGTTAAGTTGTAACATTAACAAGGGGGGGCATGCATGCACCACAAAGTGGTAGTTTAATGATGTTTAACTATAGCATTACAAATAAAAGGACTACCTAGAGAGTTAGAAGCAGATAAGTGCAAAACTGCTTTGCCATTTGGTAATATAATCAATCCTAGAAAATAGGCTTGAAAAGATTATCATAGTCTTGTTACCCAGCAATTTCCCCGACAGGAACTGCATCAGAAACAACTATAAAAGATGTTTGTATCCAAATTCACAACAAGTCGTATAGCTCAAATAAGAGATCGACATTTCTAGTTGACCACACTATCTGACCCGTAATACATCAAATAAGTTAGAGGGAGGAAAAGGAACGGTAAGTATGAGTTCCGAGCTCATGCAAACATAAAACTGTATTACTTACTTGTAGCTAGCTGCATACCAGCAAGCTCTGGCTAGGCAAGGCCTCTACTACTGACTTTCCTGAAAAAAAGCCTCGGCTAAGAAGGCTGTATGCAACTATTCCAATGCCTAGTTCTCTGCAAGTACACAATAATTCTTAGTCGCAATAAAAACAATTTTAGATGTTTTAGACATGCACTATGAAAAGAAAATATTTCAATTTGTATATCATAAGGAATACTTCGTTTATAATGCAGTTATTAGTGTCAGCGTTAGCCTCTGACAACCCAATATATCTTGTCTTTCCTTAAATAACCAGTTGCTTGAGCTCCTCTAACTTTTACAGGTCAATGTTAAAGCACTTAATCACCTAGAATTGATAGAGAGGTGCTGACATTGTAATATATGTATCCTGTATGGTATAGTTAGTTCTGTATTGCTGATAATCCCATCTCACAATGAAAACAGAACAGCAGGATATGACGGATTGTCAGGTTATATTGTAACATAGAATGCAGATGTAAAACATTCATGCACTTCATCAAGCATCACATACTTGTGGCCTAACCTCTGAATATAAAGTGATCTAAATAGGAAAAACAATCCACTTTCTCCCACTACCAAGTTAACAGAAAAACTATGCCAGAGCCAACGAGTTGCTGAAATGTCCACTCTGGCTAACTACCAACTTAACCAAAAAGGGTTTACTTAATATGAGCAAGTGAACACCATGTTCCACATCTAAACAGTGATTTATTCATGAAACTGTACTTCAACAAATGATTGATTAATCAAAATGATTACAAATAAATGTATTAACAACACGTAAGTAAAAAGAAAATATAAATGAATTACCCGAACAGTGAGAACGATGTAAAAAAAACTAGGTCAATTTACGCGAAAAAAAAGTGGTGGTTCAGGTGGCTAGGCTCACAGGACATTTTGAACCAGAAGTGCAGCGGCATGTAATCCCTCCACTGTCAAGAGCCGAGAGTAGTCGCTGCTCTGTGAAGCCAGCCTCACGCGTTGCCCCTCAGTCTAGGACCAACGAGATTTGAGCCTTCGCCCAGGACCCGTTGATCAACTCTCAACTTGGAGTGGGCATGCCAACTTTTGCAGCTTCAGACCCAGACCAGTAAAGCACCAACCATGTTCCACCACCTTGATGCCCTCGCTTGAGTTACAAGTTGGAGCTACCCAACTCAGCGAGCTACCTACTTTGTCAGACTATTATAAAGTGTTATTTCTTTCATAAGCTTGCCGATGTGGGACTTATCAACGAGAAACTCAACCAAAAGAGTAATTTTAATTATTACAAACGAAATACACTTATAATCACTTCAAAACTTCATTTTTTTTTTAACTTAATGAAGAGGAAGAGTATCTTGTAAATCTATTTGTTGTTAGGCAAATATAAGATGTATTTTTTAAGTGTTTTGCTTCCATCTTTGAATTGACTATGGAGTTTAAATCTATATAGTAGATGCCATTTATTGTATTTATTGGCTTTGAAATCAAATGCATAGGAGCATTATTATTATTTTTTTTTTATCACGAAAAATACTTTTTTAAAGTTGCATCTAACTATAAATCTAAGTATAAGTATAGTATATCTTTGGTTTAATTTAAAAAAAAAAAGCAAAAACAATTTACAAATTAGTATTGATTTTAAAATGATTTTGAGGTGTTTGATTTTTTTTAAGTAGAATTGATTTTATCTATATAATTGATTATATAATTGAAGATAGAATTTGTAGTTTTTTTTTACTTCAAATGTGATTTTTTATATTAAAATTTGTTGTTTAATTCCATTTTGCATAAAGTTATTCAAACACATTATTTTATATTTGTCCCGTTAAACCAGTTTAGTTGGTAGTTGGGGCGCGGATTTGAACCCGCAACATCCCATTTGTTCACCTTTATACAGCTCTTAGGCTATTCGGAAAAGAAATTAACATTCAACCAAATTTTAATATAAAGAATATGTTAACTGACTGAAATATTGCAATGCACAAGTTATTATAACCATGTGCAAGATAACAAACGCCACACCAAATATGTATATTATGTTAAAGTATAATACAAATTCAAGTAGTTATCATATTTCATTTAAGTGTTACGTGAGTTTAGAGTTAATTTGGTTTGTATTTGAATTTTATTTCATATTCTGAATGTGTATATAAATTGAATTTGCTATAGAAAGAAACAAGACTTAGGAGTTGACTAAACTTCCAAAGAACAAGAAAGACATAAATGTGAGATGGGTTTACAAGTTAAAACTAAAGGCAGATGGATCAATTGGCAAACACAAAGCAAAGTTAGTAGCTAGAAGATTTCTACAAAAAATTGGATTAAATTGCTTTGAGGTGTTTGCACCTGTAGCTAGACATGAAACAATCAGATTGGTGATTGTTATAGTTGTAAGTAAAAATTGACCTCTGATGCATTTAGATGTGAAATCTGCATTTTTGAATGGTCCTTTACAAGAGGAAGTTTATGTATCATAACCTCTTGGATTTGTAAAAAAGAATCAGGAAGGGATGGTGTGCAAGTTGCATAAAGCCTTATATGGACTCAAATTTTTCCATCCAGGTATCCCTCTCCTTGGAAGGACTACCCATGGTCATGACACACATGGGAAAATTACATTTAGGTCACACATGTCTGTCAGCATGATTCTTGGAGTACCCATCATCCATATTTATGTTTATCATGTTATGGACAATATTTGATAGGCAATAAAGTGCTTGACTCTGTATCTAGGGTCTATAGTAATTTCATATCTAAGGGTGATATACACCTCTATCACCTTGAGAATAACTTAGGACACTTGAATAACATCGTAGTATTCTAATGGTGGTTCAATTCAGTACAAATATTACTCCTAATATTTATATTTATGTAAAGACTTAATAACTCTTTACCATGATTCATGAGATGTGATCATCAATCGGTGCACATAATAGTCTCAATGTTTTAATGTTATCCCACTTCACAATAAAGTTTGACTATGGATACTTTGACAATATTCTCTTTGTGTTTAATGAGATCTCATGATTAAGTCCCATTTGTTAGGGTGCATGAACCAAAATCCAACACTTATGAGGTTTAGATAATGAAATTTCCTCATACATAACCCATAATCTTCAAAGTAAATCTTCCAACTTGACCTAGCCCACAATAAATCAAATACCATAACCTAAGTTATTTCCATCATCCACGCCTCAAACATACCAAAGCACGCATCCATCATCACCTTTGATCCAACCCGCAACAAATTCAACACAGACACTAAGTTTAAATCCCTTTCCCGTGGCTCAACCCCAACCAATCACACCACTGATTTTCTCAGCACCAATAAAGCTCACACGGCCCACGTAAATTCAACCCACAAGCTCACACAAATTCAACAGCATACACCTACTCCATCAGGCACTGTAACCCGTAGCCGAAGTGTAATTTTTAATCTCAATCTGAGATGCACATCAGACCAAACTTATAATATCACCACTACAAAATCACATTTTTTCGACACCTCTCTTGCTTCCCTTTGTGATCCAAATTGCAAAATTTATATGGATGATGCATTTGATGCTCTTATTAAAAATAAAATGTAGGACTTAATACCATGTCTGCCTTATGTGAATTTTATTTGGTCCATATAGATTTTTACTCATAAAGAAACATTTAATGGTTATTTTATTTGGATTGACCAATAGTAAATCAGATAATTCTATAGTCATTTACTAGAATGGATCTGATGTGGCCTATCTATTATTATATATTGATGATATTATTTTTTCCGCTTCTATGGATGATCTTCGTCGTTCTTTAATGACCAATCTTAGCTTTGAATTTGCCACAAAGGGCTTAGATTCTTTGAATTAATTTTAAGACATAAGTGTGACGTGCCATAAAGGAGGGTTATTTATATCACAATGTAAATATGCGGCAAAAGTAATTGATCGTGTGGGTACGTACGCTTGTAAACTTGCTCAAACTCTTGTTGACACTAAATTGAAAATCAATGCTAAAACGGGTAATTTGTATCGGGATTCAAAAAACTACTGTAGTCTTGTAGGTACTCTATAATATCTTACATTTACACAATCTGGTATTTTTTATGATGTCCAACATATTTGTCTTCATATATATGACCCATGTGATGTGATGAGCATGTGAACGTTCTAAAGCATATCATACACCATGTTTAGGGCACTCCTCACTTTGATTTACACATGTATCATTCCTCATTGCAGATCTTATCTCTTATACTGATATTGATGGGGAGGATGTCTAAATATGAGACAATCCACATTTGAATATTGTGTGTTTCTTGAAGACAACCTGATTGCGTGGTCGTCAAAAAGTTAACCTAGTTTATCTCGTTTTATTGCACTATGTAAAGGGGTGGTAAATGTTGTTTACAAGTCATGTAAGAGTAACCATCTTCTTTTAGAACTACATTCTTTTATTAGAAAAGCTACATTAGTTTATTGTGACAATGTAAGGGTCATTTCTATCTCCAGAAAACCTCATTTAACATGTGCGTACAAAGCGTATTAAAATGAATATTCATTTTGTCCAAGAAAAAATTAGATGATGAAAAATTTGTGTTTCTCATGTCCTTTCTCATTATCGGATAGCGCACATCATTACTAAGGATTGCTCCTTAATTTTTTTTTAAGACTTCCAGAACCATGTATGCATGGGTGATGTGATGTTCCCCCTTCGACATGGTTGTAACAGGGGATGGAGTATTCTTAATATTTTTTTAATAGTATTAATTTGAATCTTATTATGTAAGAATGTTCATTACTCTTTATTGAATAGGTTTTTTTAGTAACCGAAAAGAATTCTTAAATCGGAGCCTTGTACTTTGTATATATTGACCGATGGTGATGATAAACAAGACACTATATTATACTCTTTTAGGAAGAATTAGAGAAGTCCTTTTAAGTATAACGAATTTTTAACTACACTCTCTTGGAACATGGGAATAAGAATACCTCAAAGGAGTAACTACATAAGAATATACAGACTCAATTCCAAGATTGGCTTCTAACCACATATTCCGTGACCTAAAAATCTTATATGTGTCCCCCAAAGAACTCTATTACACAAGGGATGTGCCCTTAACAAATTCTGTGAAAGCCAAAGCAACTAAACCTAACATTGCAATTCTTCCATTCCAAAGCTCTGCATCTGAGGACATAATACTCTTAGATTCAGACTCAACACTAACCCCTTGAAAAAATGGAATCAATGAAGCAAGTGATAACAACACACTTGTCCCCAAGAACCATGCAACTCCACCACCAGATAATTGTTCTGACAAACCCTGCCCTTTTGCTATCTCCACCCCCATTGCTGCTACAAAACCAATCATAGCCAATCTTCCATTGATCCTTTCAGGTGCTGGCCCACCAAATGCCATCAAATCTGAAAACTTTGTGCTCATCTGCCATTTCATCATAATTTATATATGTTAAAAAAGTCATTTTAATAGAGACCAAAATTATGCTTCATATTAATAAGGTAACAGAAAAAACAATAGCAATTATATGTTACTATGGTCACCTTTGGTGGACGAGTATAGGCTGGTTGTGGTGTTGGTGTTGATGCAATTGGTGTAGTTGGCTCTACAGCCACCTTTGACTGCTCTTTCGGCTCTCCCTGAATAATTTAATAAGTAATTAGCAACTAATCATTCTTAAATCACAAACATATTACATATGCATAAGCAAATACTACATATATATAACCTTAAAATATGTTTGGAAAAAGCATAATTACCTCAGCCATAGATCGAACTTTGAGGCTAACATTCCTCCTGAGGCTTGGAATGTAGACAGAAGGGATGTTGGTAAACTGGTTAACTCTAGACCTGCTAGAAATGTTGGTCATAGAACTTGACATGATAGATTGACAAGATGAAACAGCCATTGATAATAAAAAGTTCCTTAATGTTGCAATGCAAAACTCAAGAACAAAGAGATAGAACAATGTATTTTCTAAGGATGAGAATGGCTTTGTAAACTCTAACACCTTAGATGGTAAAGGTTTGGTAGGTATAGCATTGAAGAAGGTTGTTTATATAGAATAGAATGGAAAGCAGATTGTGAGGGATATTTAAGTTCCACGTAGTGGGCAAAAAGCTCATAAAAGGCAATTGATTCACGTGGCTTCATTTGTCCACACATGCTAAAAGCAACAGACTTGGCTCTAGTTACAACCACAAAGTGATGCACTCGGAATTTGAGGTTAAAAGAGGGGATTGTAAACTTGGAACTTTCAGGACCTCAATTGTTGTTTATACTGTTTTATTAGTAATGCTTTGGCATAGTCTCGAGTATTCTATTGCTCTATACATTACATAAGCGAACTCGTGGTTCTGAATGATCCACAGCTAACCAAGAACCTAAAACTCTTTAATTTTAAGATTTTCTTTTCTAGCTGATGCTTTCTTGCAACTATGATGACATGCATTTACTTTAAATTTAAGATATTATATTTTGCTTAGGATTTAACCAATCCTAATTTAATTGTTTGTATTATTATTTATGTTTGGAAGAAATCTATGAAGTATCGGAATAATCTAACAACGCAATCTCTCTCAAATATCAAATGTAACGGCAATCAACAAAACACACAAAACAACATAACACAATTTTAGCATGAAAAAACCTCTATTAATTAGGAGTAAAAACCACATTAAGTCATTTAAGTCTCCAATATAATCAAATAATGGGTACAATCAAGGTTCTCTCTAACACTAACACTAGTTAGAGACATATATCAACATAAAAAAGATTTGCAATCAATCTTAGAATACAACAAGAATCCAGAGAGACAATCAACCAAAACAACCACAAACACTGCACCTTAGAAAATGACTCATAAGACAGACATAGAATGCTCAAAATATAATCTCCACTATTCAGAGTTTACTCCTGTGACTGAAGAACATTGTGTCAAATTTCAGAACGATCCATCAGTTAGATGGTGAGAAAACTCCAATCTCGTGGACTGCTCTGTGCTGAATTGGGGTTGCGGGAATTTCATTCTTCTCTCAATTTTATTTTATTTTGATGTTTCTCTACTTATGAATTATTGACCTAATTCTATTTGTTTTATAATAGCAAAGGCTTACACACACATGGCCTACTAATCCACTTTTATTTGGGTCACTCCAAATAGGAGTGTTAAGAATATGTTATCAATCAATTAGTATTGATTGATATTCAATTAGTCATAACTATAATTGATATTATTTCCTATTGTATATTCCCTATTTGCATATAAATATACACCATGTGTGATCATATTAGACACACAGAGATACAATTACAATATGGTATCTAGAGCTGGTTGACCTACTGTCTTCCACAAAATAAAAATAATTTTTTTTTTTCTCTTTTTCTTTCCGGCCACCCACAGCGCCGCCGCCGTCTCCGCCGCTCCTGTCGACTTTTCGGCGAGATTCCTATACGCCGGAATCGTCTCCTACAGATCGGCCAGATTCACTGCCTTCCGCCGCCGCACCCATCCGCACACGTCTCTCCTTCATCGCACGTGAATCTCACGCGCCGGACAATCAGCCGCGCATCCGCTGCCCCCAGCCGTCGCCGTTTTTCCAGATCTGCTCTCGGTTTTTCGTTCCAAGCCATCAAATATCATGGGAGATACCGATTCCATCATGTTCACTAAAATTCCACTTATTCCGTGTGAGAAACTGACCGGAACAGCCAACTACAACATATGGGCTGGTGCTGTCAAGATGTGGTTTCACGGTCAGGGATATGAGGATCACTTAACTACAAAAGCCGATACTATTCTCGCCGCCAAACGCGATAAGTGGAAACAAACCGATGCTTCTCTATGCACTGTGTTATGGTTTTCCATAGCAACTAATCTCCAAGCACAGTACCAAGCCTATACCACTTGCTACGAGGTTTGGGAAAAGGCCAAGAAAGTCTTCTCAAATGATGTCCATAATCTTTACAGTGTCATCACCAAACTCCGCTCTTTGAAATTGGAGAATATGGATATGCAAGGCTATCTGACTCAGCTTGACGCGTTAAAGGCAAATTTCACAACCTTAATGCCCTTTACAAAAGATGCAACAACTTATGCTGAACAACAAAGTAAGTATTTCATGGTCATGGCACTTGCTGGACTGCCATCTGAACTTGATTCCGTTCGGAATCAGATTTTATCAGGTACCAACGTTCCTAACTATGAAGCAATTAGTGAACAATTGTTACGCTTGGCTACACCTCATGCTTTTGGACCGGTCCCTACTTCCTCTCCCACTGAATCATCTGCTCTTGCTTCCCACTATCACGGTCGTGGTGGACGAACCGGTGGACGAGGTGGACGTCAAAGTATTCGTTGTAACTATTGCAATCGTTACGGTCACATTGAAGCCGATTGTCGTACAAAGGCAAGAGAACAACAACGACAACCACGGATCGCTGCTGTTGCTCAACCGGATATCACTAAAGATGTCACTATTCCCGCCGCTGATTACAATGATTTCCTCCAATACAAAGCAGCCCATCAACAATCATCATCTGCCGCTGTTGCTCAGTCGGGTAATCCTGTAGCTTTTGTCTCTACATCTTCACTTGGTCCTTGGGTCCTTGACTCTGGGGCATCTGATCATATGACTGGTAATAAATCTCTTTTATCTCATTTGTCTTATTCTGATTCTTTGCCTTCTGTCACTGTGGCGGATGGTTCTAAAGCCAAAGTTCAAGGCCTTGGTCAGGCACATCCACTTCCAAACTTGTCTTTAGAGTCTGTCCTTTACATTCCTGGTTGTCCCTTTAATCTAATATCTGTTCACAAGCTTATTCGTACTCTTGATTGTTCAGTTCTTTTTAATGCTAATTCTGTTCATATCCAGGATCGACGTACAGGACGGACGATTGGAGCAGGGAGTGAAGCTGGAGGATTATATCATCTTTCTCCACCGGTGGCCTGTGCTTCTATTGCTTCTCAAGAACTCACACATCAACGTTTGGGTCACCCTAGTCAAAATAAAATGCGTCTTTTAGTTCCTAGTCTTTCTAAGCTTTCTTCTTTTGAGTGTCAGTCCTGTCAATTAGGCAAACATACTCGTAGTACTTATTGTCAACGAGTAAATAAAAGTGTTGCATCACCTTTTGCTTTAGTTCACTCTGATATTTGGGGTCCTAGTCGTGTGAAGTCTACTTTAGGATACTATTACTTTGTAACGTTCATCGACGATTACTCACGATGCACTTGGTTATTTCTAATGAAAAATCGTTCAGATGTTTTCCGTATATTCCAAGAGTTTTATGCTGAAATTAAAAATCAGTTTAATTATACCATTAAAATTTTACGCACAGATAATGCTCGTGAATATATGTCATCCCAGTTTCAATCTTTTTTAACATTACAGGGAATTATTCACCAATCATCATGTGCTCATACACCACAACAGAACGGTGTTGCTGAACGGAAGAATCGTCATTTAGTTGAAACTGCACGGACTCTTCTTCTTCACCACAATGTACCCTCTCGTTTTTGGGGTGATGCTCTCCTCACCGCATGTCACCTTATCAACCGAATGCCTTCCTCGGTCCTTCAAGATCAGATTCCATACTCTATCTTGAATCCGGAACACGATCTCTACCCCATTCCCCTTCGTGTGTTTGGTTGCACATGCTTTGTTCATGATCTTAATCCAGGTAAAGACAAACTTTCCGCTAAATCTCTCAAATGTATTTTTCTAGGCTACTCACGTATACAAAAGGATATCGTTGTTTTTGTCCTCAACTTCAACGGTATATTGTCTCTTCCGATGTAACATTTTTTGAAGGTTCTCCTTTTTTCTCTGCCTCTTCGTCCTCCCAGGAGATTTGTAATTTAGATGATCAAGATATCCCTTCTGTCATCCCCACACCCATTAAACCTCCTTTGCAGGTATATCAGCGACGCACAACGCGTCCATCGGCAGTTAGAGATGATATTGATCCACCAGCACCATCTCCTACTCCAATTGTTCCTCCAGCTGCGTCACCTGAACTTGACCTTCCAATAGCATTACGAAAAGGTATTCGATCTCATAATCCAAATCCTAAATATGTTTGTGCTTTAAATTATGACCGTCTATCTACTTCCTATGTTTCTTTTGTGTCTGCTTTGGATTCTGTGTCTATTCCTAAGTCTACAGGTGAAGCTATGACTGATCCCAATTGGCGTCAGGCGATGGTGGAAGAAATGACTGCATTGCATTCAAATAACACTTGGGACATTGTTCCTTTACCTCCAGACAAAACTACAGTGGGCTGTCGATGGGTTTATACAGTGAAAATTGGACCAGATGGTCAGATTGATCGTTTTAAAGCTCGTTTGGTAGCCAAGGGATACACACAAATATTTGGCCTTGATTATGGTGACACCTTTTCTCCAGTGGCCAAGATTAGTTCAGTCCGTCTCTTCCTTGCATTGGCTGCTATTAATCATTGGTCGCTTCATCAGTTGGATATTAAAAATGCATTCTTACACGGAGAATTGGAGGAGGAAGTGTATATGGATCAACCTCCAGGTTTTACTATTCCTGGTAATTCAAGATTTGTTTGTCGGCTCAATCGATCTCTTTATGGGCTAAAACAATCTCCACGTGCTTGGTTTGGTCGCTTCAGCTCTGCCTTGATACAGTTTGGTATGACTAGATGTGAAGCAGATCATTCTGTTTTCTTCCTTCACTCTTCCAACGGACAACACATCTTTCTTGTGGTTTATGTTGATGACATTGTTATCACTGGAGACGATACAGACGGTATTCAGCGACTCAAAACTCATCTTTTCAAAAACTTTCAGACAAAAGATTTGGGTCCACTAAGATACTTCTTAGGTATTGAGGTTGCACAGTCCTCATCAGGCATTGCAATTAACCAACGTAAGTATGCATTAGACATCCTAACTGAAACTGGTATGCTTGACTGTCGTCCGATTGATACTCCTATGGATCCCAATGTCAAGCTTCTTCCGGGTCAGGGGGAGTTGTTGAAAGACCCGGGAAGATATCGACGTTTAGTGGGTAGACTCAATTATCTTACCGTCACCAGACCGGATATTACTTTTGCAGTGAGTATTGTGAGTCAATTCCTTAATGCTCCTTGTGATACTCATTGGAATGCCGTTATTCGGATTCTCAGATATATAAAGAATGCACCAGGAAAAGGCCTATTATATGAAGATAAGGGTGATGCTAAAATCACTTGTTACTCAGATGCAGATTGGGCAGGATCACCGTCGGATAGGAGATCCACTTCTGGATATTGTGTTCTTATTGGAGGAAATATGATCTCATGGAGAAGCAAGAAACAAAACACAGTTGCATTATCTAGTGCTGAAGCTGAATATCGGGCTATGGCAGCAGCCTCAAAAGAACTTGCTTGGCTTAAGAATTTGCTCTCAGAACTTAGGTTCGGTGACCTTCAGAACACAAAACTCATATGCGACAATCAAGCGGCACTCCACATTGCGTCCAATCCGGTTTTCCATGAACGGACCAAGCATATAGAAATAGATTGTCACTATGTAAGAGACAAGGTACTGTCGGGAGAAATAACCACGGAATTTGTCAAATCTGAAGATCAATTGGCTGATATGTTTACCAAGTCTCTCAAGGGTTCTCGAGTGAATTATATTTGTAACAAGCTCGGATCATACAATATATACGATCCGGCTTGAGGGGGAGTGTTAAGAATATGTTATCAATCAATTAGTATTGATTGATATTCAATTAGTCATAACTATAATTGATATTATTTCCTATTGTATATTCCCTATTTGCATATAAATATACACCATGTGTGATCATATTAGACACACAGAGATACAATTACAATAAGGAGGAATAATTCAACAAACTCCTCTGATCGATTAGTTTGAAGGCAGCACCAATCTGGATACCGTACGACAAAACTCAAACTTTCCCTAGGAAACACCTTCATCAACATATCCAAACCATTGTCATCGGTGTGAATCTTCTCAAGCTCCATCAACTTGGAATCTAATGCATCATGAATCCAATGATAACGAACATCAATATGCTTCGACCTCGAGTGAAAGGAAGAATTTTTCGATAATTGAATGGCACTTTGATTATCAGAAAACAAGACATACTTTTCTTATTTCACACCAAGTTCCATTGCAAATTTCCTCAACCATAACAACTTTTTTAACGTTTCCACGACGGCTATAAACTCGGCTTCGATGGTAGAGAGTGCAGCACACTTTTTAACTTTGATTGCCAAGCCACGACTCCCCCGTCAAAGTCGACATATACCCGAAGTAGATTTTCGATCATCTAAGCTTCCGGCTAGATCCGAATTTGTATACCCCACCAACATAGGTTTCTTGCATCCCAAGGTTAGCTTCAAATTTGACGAGCCACGCAAATATCTCATCACCCACTTCATAGCATCCCAATGATCTTTTCCCAGATTTGAGAGATAATGATTCACCATTCCCACGACATGAGCAATATCGGGTCTTGTACAAACCATAACATACGCCACACTACCAACGGCCGATGAGTACATAATGTTCTTCATACTCAACTTTTCTTCATCCATAGATGGACATAGTTTATGACTAAGCTTGAAATGAGAAGCAAGTGGAATGTTCACCATTTTATCCTTATCTATACTAAAACGTCGAAGGACTTTCTCCACACACATTTCTTATGACAAGTACAACTTTTTCTCATTTCGATCTCGAACAATTTCAATATCAAGAATTTTCCGAGTCTCTCCTAAATCCTTCATAGAAAAAGATTCACTCAAAGTTTTCTTCAACTCTGTAATTCTTAAAATTATCTTTTCAACAATTAGCATATCATCCACAAAGTAAGAGAATAATGAAATTACCTTTGGAGAAAATCTGGAAAAACACACAACGATCGGTCTTGGTCATCTTATACCCATGTTCAATCATCACCGAGTTGAACTTTTGATACCATTGACGAGATGCTTGTTTAAATCATAAAGGCTCTTTACCAATTTGCAAACATAATCTTTTTTGTCCTTTTTAATCCATCCGGTTGTTCCATGTAAATTTCTTCATGTAGATCACTGTGAAGGAAAGTCGTCTTCACCTCTATTTGCTCTACTTCCAAATAAAGACTAGCGGCTAACCTAAGAACCACTCGAATAGATTCAATCTTCACGGCCAGAGGAAAAATATCGCCAAAGTCAACACTTTTCCATTGTTTAAAACCTTTTACCACCAAGCGAACCTTGTATCTTCTTTGAAAAGTACACTCATCTTGCTTAAATCGATAAACCCATACATTCTTCAATGCTCTCCTTTTTGTTCTCATCCTCCAAAACTTCTTCAAAGCTTTTGGGTTCTCCACCATCGATAAAAAAACATACTTGTTTGCGGGGTATTGAACAAAAGGCCTTATATCACGAGTAGACCGCCTCAGATTAACCACAATTTAACAATGTACCAGAGTCTTATAAAACATTATTTTGTTCATAAAGTTGTCGATGTGGTACTTATCAATAAGAGACTCCACCCTTCATTTAAGTTGTATGTGTTGAAAAAGTCATTGTTTCCTTATTATTTGGATGGTCATTATTTTCTTATTATTTAGAAATAAATGGAAGATTTTACTACTTTATAGGAACCGTAATAAATGGGTTACGGATGATGTATCCAATGCTTTGGCTATATAAGATGTAAAAGCCAAAACAATATTCATTCCAACATTGAGAGCATTTTCAATAATTAGAGAAATACACTAGTGAGAGAAATTCTTAAATACAATGTGTATTTTATCTTTCCAGTAAATAAAAAGTCTTAGCAACTTTGTGTGTTATTATTCCGCATTTATATCGCTATTCCATGAATCTGACTATGAGGAAATGTTGCGTAGTTTCCTAACAACTGGGATCAGAGCTGGTTAGTTCTCTCCGTTTTAGAAGCGATCCAGAAGAGTCAGATTCGAGTGGGAGCGATGGCGGCAGACGAAGGAAAGGTAAAAATTGAGAAGTTCGATGGTGCGGACTTCAGCTTTTGGAAGATGCAAATAGAGGATTATTTGTATCAAGTATGCATGAACCTCTAACGGGGCACGAAACCAACGGCAATGGAGGACGGTGCCTGGACCTTTCTCGATAGAAAAGCTCTTGGAGTCATTCGATTGACGTTATCTCGTAATGTTGCTTTCAACATTGCAAAAGAAAAGACTACGGCTGATCTTATGAATTCTCTTTCCAGCATGTACGAAAATTCGTCGGCCTCAAATAAAGTTCATTTGATGAGGCGGTTGTTCAATTTACGGATGACAGAAGGTGCATCAACGACGCAACATCTGAACGAACTCAACACTATTACAACTCAATTGAGTTCAGTTGGAATCGACTTTGATGGAGAAGTACGGGCTTTGATACTCTTGTCTTCCCTTCCAGAAAGTTGGAATGCTACAGTCACAGCTGTGAGTAGTTCATCGGGAAGCAACAAGTTAAAATTTGATGATGTACGTGATTTGGTTCTCAGTGAAGAGATCCGACGAAGAGAGTCGGGTGAATCATCAACCTCTTCAGTATTGCATACAAAGTCAAGAGGTAGAATTTCAACTAGAGGAAGCGAACGCAGTAAATCAAAGGTGAGACGATCAAAGTCCAGAAATCATCATAGTTCTAACAGCTCAAAGACTATCGAGTGTTGGAATTGCGGGAAGACCGGACACTACAAAAATCAGTGCAGGAGTGCACCGAAGAACAAGGAGGAGAAAGATGAGGCAAACATTGCTTCAACCTCAGGAGGAGGTGATGGGTTGATATGTTCTTTAGAGAGCAAGGAAGAGTCTTGGGTGTTAGACTCTGGAGCATCCTTTAATGCAACTTCACAGAAACAGTTCTTTGAAAATTATGTTCCCAGGAACCTCGGTAAAGTTTACCTTGGTAATGAACAATCTTGTGAGATTATGGGAAAAGGTGTAGTGAAGATCAAGTTGAACGGGTCTGTTTGGGAGTTGAAAAATGTCAGACACATTCCTGACCTGACGAAGAACTTAATCTCAATAGGCCAGTTGGCCAATGATGGATACACAACAATCTTCCAAGGAGATCATTGGAAGATTTCAAAAGGTGCAATGACACTTGTTCGCGGTAAAAAGAGTGGTTCTCTTTATAAGACAGCTGGAGCATGTCATTTGATTGCAGTTGCAGCAAATGAAAGTTCCAAACTATGGCATCAAAGACTAGGCCATATGAGTGAGAAGGGGATGAAGGTTATGCACTTAAATGGAAAACTATCGGGTCTTCAGTCAATAGAAATTGACATGTGCGAAGACTGTATACTTGGAAAGCAGAAACGAGTTAGCTTTCATACAAGTGGGAGAACTCCAAAGAAGGAAAGACTCGAGCTTGTCCACTCTGATGTTTGGGGTCCAACTACCGTCTCATCTATTGGTGGAAAGAAATACTTCGTGACTTTTATTGATGATCATTCCAGAAAGGTATGGGTATACTTTCTGAAATATAAGTCTAACGTATTTGAGGCTTTCAAGGTGTGGAAAGCGATGGTAGAAAACGAGACCGGATTGAAGATCAAAAAGCTCCGAACTGACAATGATGGTGAATATGTAGACACCAGGTTCAAGAAGTTATGCTATGAGCACGGAATAAGAATGGAGAGGATTGTGCCAGGTACGCCTCAACAGAATGGTGTAGCTGAGCGTATGAATCGAACGTTGACTGAAAGAGCCAGAAGCTTACGCGTGCAGTCAGGCTTACCGAAGCAGTTCTGGGCAGAGGCAGTCAACACATCAGCTTACTTAATCAACTGAGGTCCATCGGTACCACTGGAGCATAGAATACCATAAGAGGTATGGAGCAGAAAAGAGGTAAAACTCTCACATCTTAAAGTTTTCGGCTGTGTAGCATATGTGCACATTAGTGATCATGGCAGGAACAAGCTTGACCCCAAATCAAAGAAATGCACTTTCCTCGGTTATGGTGAGGATGAGTTTGGGTATCGCTTATGGGATGCTGAAAACAAAAAGATGATCCGCAGTAGAGACGTAATCTTCAATGAAAGAGTGATGTACAAGGACAAACAGAATACATGTGTCAGCAACTCAGATTTGAGTGGGCCAGTTTATGCAGAGGTGGACGATGTCTTAGAAAGTCCTATAGTTGATAATCCTCAGCTAGAGGAAACAATTGAGCAAGGCAGTGAGCAGCAGCCTGGCATATCAGAGCCTCCGAATCCAACTCCTATATTGAGAAGGACTTCTAGAACTCATGTTCCTAACAGGAGATACATGGACTACATGTTATTGACAGATGAAGGGGAGCCTGAAGATTATGCAGAAGCATGTCAGACAACAGATGCTAGCAAGTGGGAACTTGCTATGAAAGACGAGATGAAGTCTTTGATTTCCAATCATACATGGGAACTTGCTGAGTTACCTATGGGAAAAAGGGCACTTCACAACAAATGGGTGTATCGGGTGAAGGAAGACCATGATGGCTCTAAGAGATACAAGGCCCGACTAGTTGTCAAAGGATTTCAGCAAAAAGAAGGAGTTGACTACACTGAAATTTTTGCGCCAGTTGTGAAGCTCAATACTATCAGGTCTGTGTTAAGTATTGTTGCTAGTGAAAAGCTCTACCTAGAGCAGTTGGATGTGAAGACTGTGTTTCTTCACGAAGACTTAGATGAGGAGATCTACATGCATCAACCAAGAGGTTTCTTAGAAGAAGGCAAACAGAAAATAGTGTGCAGATTAAAGAAGAGCTTGTATGGTCTAAAACAAGCTCCAAGACAATGGTATAGGAAGTTTGAAAGCTTCATGCACAAGGAAGGTTTCCAGAAGTGCAATGCTGACCACTGTTGTTTCTTCAAAAGATATCATTCAAGTTATATCATTTTATTACTTTATGTCGATGATATGTTAGTAGCAGGTCCAGATATTGAGGTTTCTTGGAATGCAAATCACGAGAGATAAGCAAAGAGGAATTTTGCAGTTATTTCAGGCGGAGTACATCAATCGTGTTTTACAAAGATTCAACATGGACAATGCCAAACCAGTTAGCACACCTTTAGCTAGTCATTTTCGCTTATCAAAGGACCAGACCCCAAAGACGGAGGAAGAAAAAGAATTGATGGCTAAGATTCCATATGCTTCAGCCATTGGAAGTTTGATGTACGCAATGGTATGCACGAGGCCAGACATTGGCCATGCAGTGGGAGTTGTAAGCAGGTTTATGTCAAATCCAGGTAAAGCCCATTGGGAAGCTGTGAAATGGATTTTGAGGTATCTACGAGGCACTAAGGAGAAATGTTTGTGCTTTAGTAAAGGTGAATTAAAAGTACAAGGCTATGTAGATGCAGACTTTGTTGGTGAAGTTGATCATCGAAGAAGTACCACCGGTTACATATTTATTGTTGGTACTACAACTGTTAGTTGGATGTCGAGGATACAAAAGATCGTTGCTCTATCCACTACAGAGGCTGAGTATGTAGCAGTAACAGAAGCTAGCAAAGAGTTTATATGACTTCAAGGATTATTGACAGAGTTGGGATTCATCCAAGAGAGGAGTCTTTTGCACAGCGACAGTCAGAGTGCAATACATTTGGCTATGAATTCAGCATTCCATTCTAGAACGAAGCACATCGATCTCCGTTATCACTTTATCAGAACTCTGCTTGAGGATGAGATACTAACGTTGAGGAAGATTCTGGGAAGTAAGAACCCATCAGACATGTTGACAAAGGTAGTAACTATTGATAAACTGAAATTGTGCTCAACTTCAGTTGGCTTGCTAGAATAACATACCAGAGAAGGCTGCTGCATGATCGAGATGTGAAGATCGACCGAAGTCAATCTTCAAGTGGGAGATTGTTGAAAAAGTCATTGTTTCCTTATTATTTGGATGGTCATTGTTTTCTTATTATTTAGAAATAAATGGAAGATTTTACTACTTTATAGGAACCGTAATAAATGGGTTACGGATGATGTATCCAATGCTTTGGCTATATAAGATGTAAAAACCAAAACAATATTCATTCCAACATTGAGAGCATTTTCAATAATTAGAGAAATACACTAGTGAGAGAAATTCTTAAATACAATGTGTATTTTATCTTTCCAGTAAATAAAAAGTCTTAGCAACTTTGTGTGTTATTATTCCGCATTTATATCGCTATTCCATGAATCTGACTATGAGGAAATGTTGCGTAGTTTCCTAACCGTATGCTCATCGAAATGAGAATTTTCTGTGCAAACTAACTAGTAACTACTTGAGTTTATGAGAATTTTCCTCAAAAAGAAAAGAATACAGTTGAATCTACTAATATAAGCCTTTTGAATATCAATGAGATGAAATAATTGTTGGATCTGAGTTGAATCCACTGTCAATTTGTAATAGTATAAGCAACCATCAGCATACACTAAACGCATGGGTAAGAGATTCCAACAAAGTCTTATTATAAGTATATCTGAAGGATCCTTTATCCACAAAGCTTGTATGGCAATAGCAACTATACTTATGTGAAGTAGCAGCACAAATTATTTAGTATATATACCAAAACTTGTATTTGTTGTAAAAGTGACAACATTCATATCATAAGATGCTAAGCTAATTCTATTCATGAAGGTATCAAGGCTTCATTGCATTTAAACTTTTGAGTTCTCAGAAACCAAAAAACCTTGAACACTCTAATCCATACGTAACTCAAACTCTTACACTGAATCAACCATTTGGGATCCTAAGTGTTGTTTGAAGATGGGATTCAGATGGACATGCCAAATGATGACTTAACCTGCATACAACAAAACATATACCAGGCCTTGAATGAAATAAATATAAAAGCTTATCTACTAAGCTTCTGAATGTTGTAGGATTAGATAAAACTTTGTTAGTGTCATTGTTCAGTTGGAATGTAGGATCCATAGGTGTGGAAGCTGGTTTGGCTGCAAGTAAGCCTGTCTGTTGGAGAATATCTAAAGTATATTTTAGTTGGCTTAAGGAAATGCCTTGGGATGATCTGGCTATTATGAAGTCAAGGAATGTATCATAGGTCTTTGATGCTGAAATCAGTGTCCAGAACTTGTTTGTTGTTATTGATCTCTTCAATATCATTACTTGCAAGAATCATATCATCAATATAGACTAGGATTGCAGTAAAATAATTATTATTCTTCTAGGCAAAAAAGAGTATAATCGGATATAGATTGTTGGAAAGCTAGTTTAGATAAACTTTGGGTAAGTTTATTATTCCACAGTCTACTTGCTTGCTTAAGTCCATAGACTTATTCTGTGGGAAACTTTCAGGCCAATAGGACACTTCATATAGATTTCTTCAACTAAATCTCCATGTAAAAAGTTGTGTTAATGTCCGGCTGATGTAAATGCCAATTTTTGGAAGAGGCTATAGAAAGAAGAAGCCTAATTGCAGTCATTTTAATGACTGGACTGAAATTTTCATGATAATTTATACCCTCTGTTTGATTGAATCCCTTGGCAACAAGGCGTGCTTTATAACATTCTATGGTGCTATTGGTTAAAAACTTCAGTTTAAAAACCCATTAACAGCTAATGGCTCTTTTATTAGGGGAAAATTGTCAATTGGGGTCTTTCATGGCAGATGAGTAAGTAGCAGGTTCACTTGTGGAAGATAGATGTTAGGAGATATCTTGAAGTGTGATCTGATCATCTCTATTTCAAGTCTCTAGGATCATGTCAACTTTGATCAACTATAATTCTAGGACGGATCCATTTTAAAGTTATGTAGTATTATAATGTGTAAGGACACTGTCACACAATCATTCAACATATTAAGAATGTACTTACATTTCTGACACCTTACCAATTTACTGCAGCAGATAATCACAAAGCACTGGACCTGATACTATAGGAACAAAATAGTTTCACACAACTATGATAAGACATGGTATAAAAAAAGAATAAAACACATGCATTCAACAAATGAGCCAAAAGTACAAGAATTTTATGGGTTGAATATTAAAGGAAGTCTTTTTAAGTATAAAGAGAGTTTAATTACACTCTCTTGCTTGTACATAAGAAATTCCTCAAATGAGTAACTGCATAAGAATATACATGAATAATTCCAAAATTTGATTCTAACCACAAATCCTATAGACCTTGATTGCGTATTCAAACGAGTTTACTACACAAGGGATGTACCCTTAACAAATTCTGTGAAAGCTAAAGCAACTAAACCTAACATTGCAATTCTTCCATTCCAAAGCTCTGCATCAGAGGACATAATACTCTTTGATTTAGACTCCACACTAACCCCTTGAGAAAATGGAATCAATGAAGCAAGTGACAACAACACACTTGTCCCCAAGAACCATGCAACTCCACCACCAGATAATTGTTCAGACAAACCCTGCCCTTTTGCTATCTCCACCCCCATTGCTGCTACAAAACCAATCATAGCCAATCTTCCATTGATCCTTTCAGGTGCTGGCCCACTAAATGCCATCAAATCTGAAAACTTTGTGCTCATCTGCCATTTCATCATAATTTATATATGTCAAAAAGTCATTTTAATACAGACCAAAATCTTTGCTTCATATTAATAAGGTAACAGAAAAAACAATAGCAATTATATGTTACTATGGTCACCTTTGGTGGACGAGTGTAGGCTGGTTGTGGTGTTGGTGTTGATGCAATTGGTGTAGTCGGGTCTACAGGCACCTTTGATTGCTCTTTCGGCTCTCCCTGAATAATTTAATAAGTAATTAGCAACTAATCATTCTTAAATCATAAACATATTACATATGCATAAGCAAATACTACATATATATAACCTTAAAATATGTTTGAAAAAACCATAATTACCTCAGCCATAGATCGAACTTTGAGGCTAACATTCCTTGTGAAGGTTGGAATGTAGACAGAAGGGATGTTGCTAAACTGGTTAACTCTAGATCTGGTAGAAATGTTGGTCATAGAGCTTGACATGATAGATTGACATGATGAAACAGCCATTGATAATAGTTCCTTAATGTTAATGCAAAACTAACAAATGAGATAAATTAAAGTGATTTCGAAGGATATGAATAGCTTTATGAATCTCACTAACTGAATGCTTACACTTTAGATTGTTAAGTTGGTAGGTATAGCATTGAAGAATGTTGTTTATATAGAATAAACTGGAAAACAATGTGAGGGATATTTAAATTCCACGTAGTGTGTTAAAAGGTTCTAAAGGGCAATTGGTTCACGGGGGTTCATTTGTCCACACATGGTAAAAGCATCAAACGTGGGTCAAGTTAGAACCAGAAAGTGCTATACACGGAATTTTGAGGTTCAAAGAGGGGTTGTAAACGTGGTACATTCAGGACCTCAATGGTTGCTTATACTGTTTTATTAGTATTACTTTGGTATAGTCTAGAATATTCTATTGCTCTATACATTACATATGACAATTGGTGGTTCTAAGTGATCCTTAGTTAACCAAAGAACCTAAAACTCTTACTTCAATCTTAAGACATATTTTAGCTCTAGCTATGAATTATGCTTTCTATCCAAATCACATTATATGGTACTGAATTTACTTAATAGTTAATTAATGTTTATTTGAATTATGGCATACCACTGCACCAAATAACACATGTCATATTGAACGTGAAATAGATTTTATTTCAGTTATAATGTCGAGGTAACGAAGGATGATATGAAAAATGAGAATTTTATCCATTGATTTAAAAATAATTGAAAGATTAATTTAAATTGTTATGGATTCGAACCCCAACATTATTTTTTTTATATTTTTCAAACTAACATCATATACCTCTCAATTTAATAACGAAACCGAAAGAATATATATATAATATATATATATATAATATATATATATATATATATATATATATATAATATATATAATTTATTACTTTATTTACATAAAAAATAAAAATAAAAATATATAACAAATTAGTTTCTCACTAAAATGAATGTTTAAGACTTAGGTTCATGTATATTTTGATTCATGCATTTAGGGAGTTTGACCAAGGAGTTTGAAATGAAAACTATTGGAAAGATGAAGTATTTCTTGGAAATCGAGGTGACACATTTTTGAAAAGGCAATTTTATATCTCAAAAAAATATGTTACAAATTCACTCAAAGAGACAGGAAAAACAGTGTATAAACTTGTGAGCGTTCATATGAATCCAAATCTTAAATTGGGTAATACATAAGAAGATGTTGTAGTAGATAAAGAAATGTATCAACGTCTAATTGGGAAACTAATTTACTTGTCTCACACTAGACTCGATATTGCATATGCTATAAGTATGGTTAGTCAGTGAAAATGTGAAGATAATAATCCATAGAGAATGGTTTGGAAGAATGTTTGAAATACCTTCCTAGGAACCATCCTACAAATCTGAAAAACCCTTAGAATTCAAAAGCATCAAATGGAATGTAGCCCTAAACTATATTGTAAATAATCCCATGGAGAAAAGAAAATTTCCTTTCAAAACAATCTTACTAAAACCAAAAATATGAATTTTTCACTATCTCTTGACAAGAATCTTGTTCCCAAGAAACATCAATATCGACTATGTTATCAAAGATGATATGGTCCCTTTTTGGCTCCTCATGCAAAACATTCCAACAAACTGGGTGGATGGAGTATTTTATCACATGTCTCACTCAAGAGAGAAACCTTCAGCAGATCTTCCATATGGGGCAATGATTACAAAAATACTAATAACTTTCAACATTGATACTTTAAGAGAAAAATCAATCTCGTCTAGCAACAAAACCGATTATACCAGTCTCAGAAACATTAAGATCAACATAAAATATGAAGAACTGAGGGACAATTGGGAAGAAGAAGAAGAAGAAGAAGAAGAAACATAAGAGACAGAAGACATAGACATAAAGCAAGTTTGGGAAATTTTCCAAAGCATATCAAGAGAAGTGAAAGAGATGAAAAAATGATCTTAAGAGGATGATGATACTTATGATAATATATGAACTTACTTATGTGACAAATTGTGTTTTCTCCTTTCTTAAAAATTTCCCTTTTATAATTTGAATTTCTTAGTAATAATATGAGTGATGTTTTTCCCTTACCTATGTGACATAAGTGACTGTGTTTGCATGTGTATCTTTGCAATGCAATTTTACCCGTCTTTTTGATTTTGATAAAGGGGGAGAAGTATATTCTCAAGGGGAGTTTTATCACTCCAAATATATATGTATTGTTTTATTTTACCACCTCCCCTAAGAGATGTGTTATCATCATCAAAAATATGGGGAATATCAAACCTTATTTTGCAGGTGATATGCTTTTAACAATGACATCAACTTTTGATGATGATAACTAATGTCTTATAATAAGTCAAGCATGAACGGATAAGCAGATAATGATGCAAACTTAAGTATTAGGTTTTGATGGACTTGACTATATAATGATGGCAATCAAATGGAATGTAACTACATCCTTATCTCAAGCTACTCAAGCAAGTTTCTACAAAAGATAAAGCCTCTGGCAAATTCTTGAAGTACTAAGGACCCTCATAATTTATTAGTGAGTGAACAAATTATAAAGCAAAAGGATTTTATCGTAAAAGCACATGGCTAAAGCACACACACACACTAAATTATATTTTCAAACTATTTTTTACCAAATAAAATATCTTCAAAAGCATCTTGAAGTTGTGACAGATGAGTTAGGAACTATCAAAATAGTTATAGGTAAAATGTTGACTTATCTGATTGATTATAACTTTTGTCCAATCGATTAGCTCAGTTAAAAATTGAGTCCCTGGCGATTAAGAAAATGCTTTAATGATGTGCAACGACTAGATATCTTTCCTTTCTTTTTATACTTACAAACAATTATATGGAACCTTCTAATTGATTGTAAACATGTGTCAATCGATTAGATTGTCATAAAATGAATTTATTTGAAATTCCTTTTTGAGGCAACCTCTAGTCTATAAATAGAGGTCTTTTCCCTCATTTCATTTCATCCAGAATCGTGTTTTGACATAACTCACTCTCTCCCTCTCTCTAAACATTTAGTTTACTTTTTGTCACTAATATATTTAACCATAGTGCCTTTGTGAGAAAAGTCGTTTTGTGAGTGAGGATATTCGGTAATTCTGGAATGGTGGAATTGTAAATTCACCAAGGAAATATTTTGTATACACCTTGACTGAATATCATCCATTTATGGATTTGTTATGGTTAGAATCTAAACCTATTAAAAATTTGGTTTGGGGATTATGTGATTCAGTCTCCGTTTAGGTTCGAAAGTACAACCCATATAAAAGCTTTCATCAAGTTCTTGGTTAGTCCAGTATAAAGCCAACATTAGGTTCAAGCTCAACCCGAAATTAGAATCTTGGTAGTTTAGAGATTAGTCTGGTATTAAAATCTCACAGGTTATTGGGCAACCCTTATAAAACCAAGGTTAAGATTTGTGAGCTCATCCCGTATAAAATCTTGCAGGGTTTAGGAATTTGAAGGTTAACCGCTCCAAGGTCATCATTTTTGGAGATAAGGCTAACCGCTTCAATATAACGTGTGAATAAAGTACTAACCGTCTCGATTCACCATTTGGAAGAGAAGACTCAAACTGCTATTTTCCGAAGCCTTGTGTTATTTAATTAGATGCCAACCATCTTTTCCTTGTATAAGAGGGTTCGTGGGTCTTTTCCAACTAAAATCTCTCAACGTTTATTGAATACTCTTAAGATCAATTCTTTGGGAGATGACTAAGTCATTTTATTATTTGAATGAACCTCTATACATCATGGTGTTCATCTATTTCCCTTAACTCTTTGTTTTTCTACTATTTATTTTTCTGCAAATTATTTTTTTCGCTGCGAATTATTTAAAATGTTTTTAAACAATGATTTTATTTCCCAAAGATTTTCAAAACCATATTTTTCTGAACCACACAATTCACCTGCCTCTTGTGTCTGAAGTCTCAAGTCCAACAAAATCGTCCAATAATATTGCACATATTCCTGCTCAACTTGATAAAGAAAAAAACATTGAGATTGTTTGACATTCCTGAAGGTAACGAAAACAAAAGAAAGGGGGTTTGAATTGGGTTTTTAGAATGAAATTATTTTTCTACCCAAAACAACAAGGAGAGAACTTAGAATAAAAATAATGAATACAAATATTTTTATCCTGGTTCACTGTTAACAAAGCTACCTCCAATCCATCCGTCAAGGTGATTTCGCCTTATCACAGGGACTTAATCCACTATAACCAAACTTGATTACAACCACAAAGACTAACCGTCAATGTCTTCTTGAGAAATTCTGAATTTATCCTAGTCTCTTAAGGAACTACACTCAAAAGTTGACAAATAAAGTGTATTACAATATCGCTTCTAAGAAAGCATATTACACAAATGTATTACAAAGATTTACACACTGAAATATTTTCTAATGAAAGTGTATGAACAAAAGTTCCTTGTGTGTTTGTTTTCCTTTCTCTCAAATTATTCATAGTATGCAACGTTCACATAGAAGATATTCTCTTAGTGTTGGCACTGTTCCATTCTTCCAAGACTCCTTTATATAGGCAATGAAATGATCCATTGAAGGGTAGAAATGGAATTCACAAATGTAGTTGTATCCTTGCATAACAGTCTGTGAAAATGGGAGACACAATGGTACGATAGTACAGTCCCTTTCCCATAAAATCAGTGTAGTGGAAAGAATATTGATCTTGTATTGTGTATTATTATCTCACGTAAAACTTTTTAATCTTATATTCAATTATTCAGGGGCTTCAGGTAGAGAGTTGATGAAGCATGCATAAAAGAAGAATCAAAGTCTATATGAGAGAGAGTCTTTAGAGTCTTCAGAACTTAGTTTTGAGAGTCTTCAGAATGTTGGTCTTCAGAGTCTTGATCCATAGTTTGGTGACATTGTTCATTAGAGTTGTTGAGCGCAAGACTTCAAAGCTTGACAATGTCAGAGGCTTCTCTTATCAGAGTCATAAACTAAAGCTTTGGATGAGCAATGTTCAGAAGCGTTGAGTAGAATAATCTAGAGCTTAATTATATTTGTATAACGCATATCTCAGAGTCAGAGTGCACTAGGTTCATAGTCTAATGACGTCACACGTCACTTCTTCAGAGTCAGAACTTATATCTAGTATCTGCAAACTTAACAAAACCATTAGTGCACAAAATTTTTGTTTATGAATCTATATATTATTATTATCAAAACATAAGGCCAGATGCATAACCAAATCGTGTTCTTACAATCTGCCCCTTTTTTATGATGACAAAATCATATATTTTGATGAATAATTTTAACTTGGTTTAATCACATAAAATCATATCAAAGTGAGGCTTGTAAGCCTCCCCCCCCCCCCCCCCCCCCCCCCCCCCCGAGTTTTATACTTTCAAAAATATTTCTCAACTTAAATTTTCAGAGTGAGGTTCGCAAGCTCTCTCTGAGTTTAAGACTCAAAATAATTTTAATACATAAAAAATTTCAATCAGCATGAAAGTAAGAACTTCCCTATACGAGATTCTGATTTAAATTTATTGATTCCTTGTATCAGAATTTGCTTTGTATCAGAAAGCCTGGTTATCAAGAATTTGTCTTGTATGCCTTGTACCAGAGTATGGTTAAGCATTTAAGCTTGGTTTAATCAGAGCTTGATGAAGCATATTAGACTGGTTAGAAAATATTGATTCCTTTAGAATTTGGCTTATATGAGAGTTTGGTTAGAAAGTCATATATATGATTCTTATTTATGAAACTAAGTTATGGATAACCTAGTTAACTAAAAATTCTTAGTAACATTGGTGAACTTTTTCAAAGTTCACAGATCATTCAGAATATCAGAGTCAGATGTCAAAAAAAATGTTATAGTTAGATGTTTGGGATTAGAAAGGAAAATAAGTATATCAAAATCACATATATTATTCTCCTTGTGTGTCATCGATCAAAAATATAAAGAAAATATAGTAGAAACGAGAAAAGGAATTACCATTGATATTAAAAGGATAAAGATACAAAGAAGCATTTAGCATAAAAAACATTAAACAAAAACTAAAAGTAACATAAAAAAAGGTTTTAGTTTTGGGTTGGGGGTGACAACCTTGACATTATCACTTGAAGCAGTCCTTTAATTTTGGTGTTGGTTTGAGCTTGTTCCTTAAACATGTCATCTTGTTTGTCCAAACGAGACCTAACAACTTCATTCTCTTGCTTCAGTTCTTCCAAATTCATTAGCACTAGAGAAATGGATTTAAATTCACAAGGATATCATCATACTCCTATTGAAGCCCATGTTGGAGATAAACTAGTCTTGTCGAATCTATTCTCTCTAGAGAGTGTTGGATACCCTTGAGTCTCTTCTCAATGTTATGCTTCTGTTTACTAATATTGCCAAACATTTCCTTATTAAAAATGATAGAATTGTGTTTCACATTTTGGAGACAAGTTACAATGCCATATGAGGATTTCCCCCAAGTTTGGACTATGTTGGAGTATTATGGGTGAGTGATCCAAGTTGCCTCAAACCTAAAAGAACATGGCTCGTAGTCTTGGATGGGAAGGCCACACCTAAAGAGAATGAGGTTGTAATCCAAATGAAATTTACACAACACATCAACATACACATCAGAAAGGTCATGCTCCAAGCAACGTCAACCAGGGCCATATCCAGCTTGCGATAGACCATTCGATTAGCAGTATAAGGCATATTCCACGTGAATTTCTCACCAATCATGTCTACTTCAACTAAATTACATTTATCAATGACATTCCACAAAGTAGTTGTTATATAATGATTAACATTACCGCCTTTTTATTCACTCAGATGAATGATGTCGTTAAAGTATCCACTCAACATCCAAGGACCAACAATAGTGTTCCTTCGGTCAATAAGGTGGAGCCACGGATCAAGACGATAAGTGTACACGGAACTAGCATAAATTCCAATTACATATTAAGAGGAAGTTCTCAATGATATCTTGATAGTAGTTGTATTCATAAAGACATCATGCACTGCAATTATAATGTTACTATTATTCTGCTTTAACACCCAAATTCTCCCAGATTGACCATCGGCATCCACGTAGTTAACACTCGCATATCCAGCTCTATCCTATAGGATTTGGTCTTATGAAAACCACTGCATGTTTCCATAATGATTAAAACTTTGGAAAGTGTTTTATAATCACATTCATCATGTGTCTTTTAGCCTTATTATTATAGGCTCCCCAAATACTCCAGGAGAGTACAATGACTTCTTTGAAACCTAACATAACTAGTCTGGTTAATAAAGGTGACAAAGCAAGTCTCGGACACGTGATAACTTATCTAGTCGACTTCTATTCAATGGGAGTTTCACGAACAACTTCCTTTTCTTGAGTAGCACCCCCATCCATAACGCATTGATTATTTCCATATGCCTATCGAGATGGGATTGTGGGTCTCATCTTCGTGACGTATGACACGCATTTGGGTGGGCCTACTCTTATCAAATTGTCATTTCTTGGAAATCGTGTCAAGTTGATTAGGTCCACCAGTTTTACTGTCGAGGCTTATTCCTTTTAATGAAACATAAATTTCCTTGATTTTAGAACTCCCCTGATCTTTAGGCGCATAATTGAATAAAGATTTCCATTGACAATAACTGATTATTTTGTTGCATTTTTTTCCTCTACACCACAAGCCAATCATCATGAATTGCATTTGTTTCTCTATATTCTTTTGCTACAATTTCGGCACTATCATTGCCCATTTTCTGATGCAATTCCTTTAGTCTATGCTCATGGACAACATCATATTCTGGTGGACCTCTTGGTTGCGCCACCGTAAGAATGGCCGGTTACATCAGGTTAATTGATGTATTTCCGCAATCACATGTGTTATGTCCATAACAATCACAACTTGAGCAAATAATGTGAAGACCTTCATAGTGTATATTGTATCAATGGCCTTTAACATTAACCTTTCTGACAAACGACAAGGCCAGATCAATCTCCACGTGAATTCTCATAAATCTTCCCTTTTTCTACATTCCAGATGTTAGTATCTACCTTAACATAGGTACGCACAACAAATGTCAAACTAAGAACAACACTTTCATCATAATATAATAAGTTAAGCTCTGGAAATCGAATCCAAACTAAAGTCTTATCCATCTTTGCGATAAGAGATGCAAAGTCAAGAGTTCATCGAGTCACTGTCAAATAATTGTCAAACAACATCCACGGGCCTTCTAACACAAATTTCTCCCTATCTACGAGCAATTCACACTTGACCGTAAATAAATCATTGTCAACGTCCATGATATCAAAACATCCGGTAAATTTCCGCATCTTCTTCAACCTATCCTTCATCAAATGACAACTCACATTCTTCCTAGGGAATTTTATGACTAGCACCTCTTGCGAAGGATTGTACACTTCTTGAAAAAACTTTGTCAATCATGAGATTTGGCAACAATCAATTTCCTCCTTCAAGAAAGACTTCCGTAAGTCATTTGTCAATTAGGTTCTCTCTTTCAGAATAATGGCTCATTGGGCTTCAGTGAGAATATCCCAAAACAATAGTCTAGGAGGCTTAGAGCACCTCTATCCGATATACTACTGTGGGAGTGGCATGAATAAAACAATTGGCTCAATCCAAAAACTTCTGCATTACTCAAGTTTTTTAAAATAAAAGATTTCACTATTTATTGTAATCAATTTTATTTTCAATTATTCAATTCAACAACCATGGTTGCAAATAATAAATGTAAATAGTACTAGTATTATATAATATTAATCTAAGATTTATTAATCAAATGCTAATAGATTTTTTTTCCTCATAATTTAAATAACCTTATCTTAGCATTGTAATGACAATTTTAAATATATCAAAATTTATTTTTCTAACATGCAGAAATTAGAGAAGCTCTTTTGAGTATAAAGAAAGTTGAATTACACTCTCTCTTGTAACATGGGAATATGAAGAAGTTCAAAGGAGTAACATCATAAGAATATAAAGAATCAATTCTTCCTATATTGGCTTCTAACCACAAATCCATCCTTTAGACTGTAACTGTGTCCCTGAAGAACTCTATTACACAAGGGATGTACCCTTAACAAATTCTGTGAAAGCTAAAGCAACTAAACCTAACATTGCAATTCTTCCATTCCAAAGCTCTGCATCTGAGGACATAATACTCTTAGATTTAGACTCAACACTAACCCCTTGAAAAAATGGAATCAATGAAGCAAGTGACAACAACACACTTGTCCCCAAGAACCATGAAACTCCACCACCAGATAATTGTTCAGACAAACCCTGCCCTTTTGCTATCTCCACCCCCATTGCTGCTACAAAACCAATCATAGCCAATCTTCCATTGATCCTTTCAGGTGCTGGCCCACTAAATGCCATCAAATCTGAAAACTTTGTGCTCATCTGCCATTTCATCATAATTTATATATGTTAAAAAAGTCATTTTAATACAGACCAAATTTATGCTTCACATTAATACGCTAACAGAAAAAACAATAGCAACTATGTGTTACTATGGTCACCTTTGGTGGACGAGTATAGGCTGGTTGTGGTGTTGGTGTAATTGGTGTAGTTGGGTCAACAGGCACCTTAGGTTGCTCTTTCTGCTCTCCCTGAACAGTGTAATAAGTAATTAGCAACTAATCATTCTTAAATAACAAACATATTACATATACATAAGCAAATACTACAGGTTAAAATATGTTTGGAAAAAGCATAATTACCTCAGCCATAGATCGAACTTTGAGGCTAACATTCCTCCTGAGGCTTGGAATGTAGACAAAAGGGATGTTGGTAAACTGGTTAACTCTAGACCTGCTAGAAATGTTGGTCATAGAACTTGACATGATAGATTGACAAGATGAAACAGCCATTGATAATAAAAAGTTCCTTAATGTTGCAATGCAAAACTCAAGAACAAAGAGATAGAACAATGTATTTTCTAAGGATGAGAATGGCTTTGTAAACTCTAACACCTTAGATGGTAAAGGTTTGGTAGGTATAGCATTGAAGAAGGTTGTTTATATAGAATAGAATGGAAAGCAGATTGTGAGGGATATTTAAGTTCCACGTAGTGGGCAAAAAGCTCATAAAAGGCAATTCATTCATGTGGCTTCATTTGTCCACACATGCTAAAAGCAACAGACGTGGCTCCAGTTACAACCACAAAGTGCTGCACTCGCAATTTTGAGGTTAAAAGAGAGGGGTTGTAAACTTGGAACATTCGGGACCTCAAATGTTGTTTTTACTATTTATTAGTAGTATTACTTTGGTATAGTCTAGAATACTCTATTGCTCGATATATTGTATAAGACAATTGGTAGTTCTGAATGATCCTTAATTAACCAAGAACCTAAAAGTCTTCAGTTTTCAGACAATATTTTTGCTCTAGCCAAGATGCTTTCTTTCCAAATTACATTAGCTGGGAAATCATGTAGAGTTTACTGAATGTTTCTTACAACTATGATGGCATGCAATTAACTATACTTATTCTCATTTACTTATATAAATAAATAGCATTAACAAAAGAAATATTTATTTCCCATTCACTTTACAGCCATTATCTTCTGGAGCGATTATTTTGTTGAGATATAAGGATACTACTGGTGGAATACAAACCAATGTTTATTACTACTAAATTGCACAGTTCCCTCAATGCAATTACTTTGGCGGAGTAGTTGAAAACTTCCACATATATTGCGATAAACTACCGTAGTCTCATTTACCAGCAATTTCCTCAACAGCGACTGCATCAGAAACTTCCCTTAACTGTTCTTCTGTAAGCTTCACATTCAGAGATCCAATGTTGTTTTCAAAGTTCTTCAATTTAGTAGTCCCTGCGGTATCAAACAAATATATCATAAAGCACTTGGTCAATAGAATCAATTTATTCTCATGCTTACAATATTTATATACTTTATAGACAAGACTTTAGGTACTATCAAATTGTCAATGAAGATGCACATTATGCCAAAAAAAGATATTGAATAGAGATATGAAAGAAGTTGCAAAGAAAAGGGTTTTAATATCATCACGCTTTTTCTTTCTTCATTGAATGGTAATTTTTAAGATAACTAAGCAAAATCCAGAAAAATAAATTGGCAGAACATGTCAAGAACTTAATAAAGAAAGCTAAAAAAATCATCACATATTTTGAACACACAACACAAGTATTCTTCCTAAATATAAATAATGGCAGTACCAGGGATAGGGATTATGTCATTTCCCTGATGTAGAAGCCATGCTAAGGCTAATTGAGAAGGAGTGCGTGCATGCTTTGAGCCCAAGTCATTGATTCTTTCGTAGAAACACTTGCTCTTTTCCAAATTTTCTCGTGTACCTGAGATGTTTAGGATCTCTTTGGATCTCTTCTCAATTTTAATTTTTAAAATCTGTTTTACAAATTTATTTTGTAAATTTGTTTTTGAGAAAATAAAATAAAAAGAATTCATTTGGTTATTCAATTTTTGAAAACTGTTTTAAAAATTAAAAAGTGAAAAAATATGTTTGATAGTATAATTTGTAAAAACTGTTTTTTTAAAATAGGACAATATAGCTTGTTTGATAATCTATATTTTAAAAATCTATTTTACTAAATAAAAATAATTGTGATATATTTTTTGAAAATATTAAAATTAAGCTAATATACATTTAAGTTTATTAAAATATTTTTAATAATTAATGATAAAATATACAATTCACTTAATGTATAAAAATTATATTTGAGTGTTGGTTTGAATATATATACACAATTCATTTAAGGTATAAAAATATATTATTCACTTAATGAGGATTAATTAGAGAGAATAATTGAGAGTGGGAATTTTAATTTTCATTAATTATATAAGGATTAACAATAGATTGAGAGTGAAATATTACAATTAAAAAATATTGCAAGTAAATACTATAATCCGATTAATGAAACCGTATTTTTTTTCCAGCTTACCTCGTTTGAAAATTAAAAAATAAAACTGAAAATTGAAAATCAAAATATATTTTGATAGTTTCAGTTTTTTAGATTTTAAAACACTGAATTTTGAAAGTGTTTTTAGAAATAGTTTTGAGAAACAAATGTATCAAACAAGTTTTTTGTTTTTCAATTTAAAAAAATCATAAAACTGTTTTCTAAAACCTTTTCAAACGGACCCTTAATCTCTTAAAGAAACAAGAAAATATTTCAGTAAAAAATCACTCCAGCGATAAAACTGCTATATTTATGACATTTTCCCTCAGCAGAGATGTGATTCAACAAATTGTTTGAGTCTTCTTTCATAGATGTTATTTTGACCATTATTATCAGGAAAATTTCCAAATTCATGCAAACATAAAATTGTATTGCTCGTGGCTAGCTGCATACCAGCAAGCTCTGACTAGGCAAGGTCTATACTAGTGACTTTCCTGCAAAAAAAGCCACGGCCAAAGGGCTGTATGCCACTATTCCAATGCCTAGTTCTCTGCAAGTAGAGAATAACTCCTGGTCACAATTTTAGATATTTTACACATTCTATGTTAAAGCATATCTGAAAGAGTTTGCAAAAATATCAAACCAACTGGAGTATAATTGCACCCAAATGCACTACGAAAAGAGAATATTTCAATTTGTATACCTACAGAGTGGAATTATTTTCTTCAATGTCAGTAGACCATAAGGAATACTCCATTTGTAAAGCCGTAATAGGATGTACTGCGTGTGCTCTCTTGATAGTGTCAGCATTAGCCTCTGACAACCCAAAATACCTTATCTTCCCTTCATTAACCAATTGCTTGAGCTCCTCCATCTTTTACAAAGAGATCAATGTTAAAGCATTTAATCACCTAGAATTTTTAAGTGTTGAGAATGATTGGATTGCATAAACAAGAGAAGAGGAAAATCATTCAAAACTTACTGTATCCTCAATTGGAACTGAAGTGTCAACTCGGTATTGATAATATAAGTCTATATAATTGACATCAAGCCGCTTGAGACTAGCTTCACAGCACTCCCTCACATATTCAGGCGTGCCTTTTACCCCAAAAACCATCCCACTCAGATATAGTAACGCCAAACTTAGTAGCCAATTGCACTCTTTCTGGGGAAGTTCTTTTAATGCCTTGTGACAGAAGAAAAGAGCCACCCATAAGTTTGTTTTTAACAATAGAAATCAATATTTTTATTTTTCCACTAGTCATAAAGAGTGTGCATATCCTTTGAGAAGGTACAATTATACTACATTGCAACAACACATTAGTTTTCCTTTCTTAACACTCAGACTTGCAGTAAAAAAGATAATTAGTTATTGGATACTATGTTACCTTACCAATCATGATTTCATTATCATGTTTCTGTCCAAATAGGCAAAGCCATTCAACAAAACCCAAATTTTAATAGTAAAAGCTATCTATTCTACAAAGTATCAGCAGTAGCATGATGAAAGTTTACCTGTAAGCCTTGATTACCCAGTTCGACTCTTGGGACTTCCATCTCACTCTTCTCCTCCATTCTTCAACCCTGTTTTGGTTTGGACAGAAACTGTTGTTGGAAAATTGTTACCTTTTTACCAACCACAATTTCGATCATGCCCATACACATCTCATCTCATGCATGTGAAAAACGGGAGCACCACTGTTGAATCCATTATCACGCGATCTGGTCAGTTTGGACTAGAAGTACAGTGGCTTGTGATCCCTCCACTGTTGAAAGCCAAGAGTAGTCGCTGCTCTGTGAAGCCAGCCTCACGCAGTGCCCTTCAGTCTAGGACCAAAGAGAATTGGGCTTTCGCTCAGGCCTCGTTGATCAACTCCCAACTTGGAGCGGACAGACCTACATTTGCAGATTCAGGCCCAGACCAATGAAGCATGAACCATGTTCCACCACCTTGATGCCCTCGCTTGAGTTACCAGTTGGAGCTATCCAACTCGGCGAGCTGACAACTGCATCAGACTGTTATAAAGCGTTATTTCTTTCATAAAATTGCCAAATGTGGGACGAATCAATAAGAGACTCCACCGTTCATTTAAGTTGTATAATCAAGAAGATGAGAATTTTCTGTGCAAATTAACTAACTACTTGACCTTATGAAAATTTTCCTCAGTTATCTGTTGCAATTTGATGTTTGTATATCAATGAAATGACATAATCATGACCATATTTCCTCTGAATCTGAAGTGAATTCATTGTTTGTTGCATGAAAATAAAACTCAAATTGTAATAGTAAAAGCTATATATTTTAAGAACCATCAACATACACTTAACGCATGGGTAAGAGATTCCAACAAAGTCTTATTATAAGTATATCTGAAGGATTCTTTATCCACAAAGCTTGTATGGCAATAGCAACTATACTTCTGTGAAGTAGCAGGACAAATTATTTACCATATATGCCAAAAAGACTGAATATATTTGCTGAACAAGTGACAACATTTGGTCTACATATCATTAAAAGCAAATTGATTTATGACATTATTGTATATGGATGTAGAAACAGAAGAGGTTTGAACATTCATTTAAATTGCAACTTTAAGTATGTCTAAGTTTATAAATAGGTGTAATCAAAGAGACTAAAGCCTTCGCCGTCGTTGCAACCAAATGATATGTAATGCAAAATGAATAATGTGGTTTGGTTTTAAAATCTAATCTGCATATAGGGTTAACTGGTTAAGAAACATACATGTTTAGGTTTTTTTAATCTATCCATGCAGAACACTACTTACTAAAAAACTCACTAAGGTGCTCATCGATCAATTGGAATTTAGAATAAACTACAAACAATAAGTGAAATAATAAAAAGTGGGTACAGAAATCAAGATGAAATCAAGTCCCAACTCCCAATTAAACAGGGATAAATACAACCTATTTAAAACATAAGAAGACATGCCAAATTTTTGCACGGATTATTGCTAATGTAATGAAAAAAGGCAAATGTATTTTTCTTTTTCCCTACAAAGCTCTCTATTATTCATTCAGTACGGTTCAATCAATAAAGGAAAACCATCTGTAACAAATAAAAGCTTTAACGCAAAACAGAACATCATGTTCACCATCAACAAACAGCAAAGTTCACAATCATAACATCCTTAAAACTACCTCAGTGTGTTAAAGAAAAAGTATAGGTGACATGGTCAAATGTTGGGAAACCATGAATAACAACTTGAGGTTACAACTGGGCAACATTAGAGCACGCGCACATAAGTCCATTTTATGGTAATTTGCGTGGTTCAATATCTCGAGCTTCTTTGAGACGTATTGCTGAAGAGTTATTGAGAGTTGATTACGTTGGAACTAACAGGCAAATATGTGGTTGTACTCTTAGAACATCTTATGGGTTACCTTTTGCTTGTGAGTTAGGAAGATACGCACTAGGTGGTATAGCGATACCAATAGATGATGCTCATGTTCATTGGAGGAAACTAACTATGGAAGTTGAGTTAGAGGTAGGTGCAGATGATGGATTAGAGGTGAATATAACTTGCGCAAGAGATGAATTTTGGAAACGGTTTAGGTCATTAGATGTTGTTGGGAAAAGGGCATTAAAAAGTAGGGTTTGTGAACTTGCATACCCCACAATGACTTCATTGTGTCCACTACCCGAGAAATTAAAAACCAAAGGAGAAGTGAATAAGACTTAGAAGGCAATCTCAATCTTCACAAAGAATCAACCACAATCTTCACAAAGACAATCTCAATTATCATAGACTTAGAAGAAGTTAAAATTATTCAAGAATCAACCACAATCAAAGAAACACTTCACTCTTCAATTTCCTAATCATATTAGGTCATACATTGAAGATGTAGTTAATGTTGTATCAGATGCTAATTGTGGATTTAAAGTCATTGCATCATTGCATGGATATGGTGAGGATGGTTGGTCAATAGCTCGCCGAGATTTAGAGTTGGAAATAATAGACAGGGAAAGATCAACTTTGTATGACAAGTTATTTTGTAATCGGTTGACAGAAGTGAGAGAATCTTTGATGATAGAATCCTTTGGTTCACAGTCACCACAAAAATGGTTGACTCTACCAGATATGGGTTACTTGATAGCAAATCGCTATAATGTTGTACTTTTCTTTTTAGGCAATACGTGCATGACTTTTTTCCTATGACAAGTTCACATTCACCAAATGTCTACATTTATTGCATTGGTTTTGTTAACCAAAATCATTGGGTTCATGTACGTATTTTATTTTATATGACTTACTGTTTTAATTATTTTACTTATTCACTTTATTAAATATATGTTTTAATTATTGTTATCAGGGAAACATGAAAGAGAGGTTTTCGTTGCCACCAATCACATTAGATTGGAAGAAGTTTTGTTGTGCAGCAACAACGTTTTGGATGTTAGAATTTGCAGGACGTCTAAAACATTGACAATTACTTACGTCTATATTAGCATGAATATGTAATCAAAACATGAATATTATATTATGTCAGTTTTAATACATTCAATTCTAAAAGTTAATACATAAATCAATGTGAACGAGAAATATGCAAAGTTTCAAATAAATCAGCAAACTGCGGATCTTCCTCTTCGACATTAACTTGTCTCAGATAACAATGAATCAATGTAGAAACACGAGCCCAATTAGGATTAGAGGGTCCTTCTTCATAAACAGGAACTGACACCTCTCTTGGTTCATCACGATGGGGCGGGACCAAACGAGGATGAGAAACACAATAATACCACTCCAAGTATCCATCTTCTATATCAGATGAAGTGGTGGCCAATATTGTTGGACGAATCACATCAAGAACGCTCTGATGGTAACCAATCCGATCAACATCAATATCATTAGCCATCATGCAATCAGGAGGTGGGGATGAAACATACTGCTTGTAGCTGAACTGACGTATACATTTGTTAGGCAAGTATGGAACAACTGTGTCACAGCACTTCAAACACCCCTTGTACAGACATAACTCATCAAACTGACGGCATTCTCTATGATCCTCAAATGGACGTCATATGACGTCGGCAGGTGTTAGCTCGTCCAAAATAGGTCGCAAGTCATCCACCTTCAGAACTCCTTGCCTATATGACTATCTCATTGCTCGAGGAAGACCATAATTATCAGCTGGTTTCCAATTCTCTCCTCTTTTTCCAACCGTTGGAAAGTACTCGTGAATCCAACACTGTTACAATATAAAAACATAATAAATTAAATTAACATACTTTATAAAATGAATACAACACATGTAGGAGAGTAGGATATCCACTGAGCTGATTGCAACTGAACATATACGCATCTCCAAGGTATCTGTATAGGGTAACCAATGCAGTTGCTTCCCAATTGTATCCCGAACATATATCTAAGTCCGTAAACAGTAAGAAATATCTTGCCTCGACAAGTGTAAAGGTCTTGTCGACAAAAATTGTGGAACCCACCAATATCAACAAATATGCTCTAGTCGCATATGCCCTACTAGAAGCAACTTCTAAGTAGTCAACAACAAGTTCAACAACAACCTCTTCAGTGACATCTTGAGTACTCCAGAACACCCTGATGGGCAAGTGAAGCATACAAGAGACGTCATCCAAAGTAATGCTCATCTCACTAAACAACATGTGAAATGAAGATGTCTCTAGATGTCATCTTTCCACAAATGCGGATACCAGATTTGTGTCTATCTTATTCAAACTAGTTCTTTGAAGTGAAGATAACCCAAACCTAGAAACCCAACTCTCCATATGTTGTGGAAGAGCTAGTGGAACCCTCGATGTCAGCTTAAGTCTGTGTCCAACAACCTTCAACTCTTTCTTCGGACCTCTTTCCTGAAAACAATTAAAACACATATTATAAAATACAATATAAAATATTCAAATATTATTCAATTTCAAATATACGTCGTTTATTTATCTCCCCAAACCATAAATGACGAGCAACATGATGTTCGTACTTTACCAAAAGAGACGTATCGTACGACCCTCCTGGATAGCCAGTTGACTTTGCTGCAGATGTAGATGTGCCCCGTCCTAAACTACGGTCTGGAATCCTACCGTCGGCACCTCGTCTTCGAACCACTATAAAAAATAAATTATAAAAAAAAACGCATCGAAACACTTCTAAAAAGAGTTCCGGTGTGTTGAAAATTCAGTTTCACTTCTGGAACACTTTTCAAAAAACTTCCGACTAATTGAATGAAAATCGAAAGTCTTTTACGAAGAGTTTCGGTAATGGAATGAAAATCGGAAGTCTTTTACGAAGAGTTCCGGTAATTGAATGAAAACCGGAAGTCTTTTACGAAGAGTTCCGGTAACCACTCTTCAAAACTAGAAGTCTTTATTAAAGAGTTTCGGTTCAACGCCTCAAATCTGCAACGAACCAGAAGTCTTCTGGAAAGTGTTCCGGTATGTTATTTGTGAGCTGAAAGACTTACTCTTAGTGTTCCGGTTTTCAATGGTAAAAAGACTGTTCCGGAAGTCTTGAAGCGGAAATGAAGTAAATTCTAAATTTTTCAAAAATATACTATATTTATATGAAAGCACTTTGGTCAAAAAAATCTATTGTAGAGGTATGGATATAATTGATGGGGTAAAATTTTCAATTGACCATTGCACATAATCTTGCTTTGCATGAAGAAAAAAATATCAAAACTGACCAACATTTCATCAAAGGACACCCGGTTATAAAGAAGTGATAACTAGACCCTACAATCATTCAACTTGCTTGCAACCTTCGATTAGGTGATTCACCAACTTGAAGGAGAATGTTGCAGATAATAAATATAAATAGTACTATATAATATTAGTCTAAGATTTATTAATCAAATCTTATTAGATTTATTTTTCTCATAATTTAAATAACATTATCTCAGCATTGTAATGACAACTTTAATATATCAAAATTTTATTTTTCTAACATGCAGAAATTAGAGAAGCTCTTTCAAGTACAAAGAAAGTTGAATTACACTTTCTCTTGTAGTACATGGCAATAACAAGTACCTGAAAGGAGTTACTACATAAGAATATACATAAATAATTCCTAGATTGGCTTCTAATAACCACAAATTTTATAGACCTTTTATGTGTCCCTGAAGAAATCTATTACACAAGAGATGTACCCTTAACAAATTCTGTGAAAGCCAAAGCAACTAAACCTAACATTGCAATTCTTCCATTCCAAAGCTCTGCATCAGAGGACATAATACTCTTAGATTTAGACTCCACACTAACACCTTGAGAAAATGGAATCAATGAAGCAAGTGACAATAACACACTTGTCCCCAAGAACCATGCAACTCCACCACCAGATAATTGTTCTGACAAACCCTGCCCTTTTGCTATCTCCACCCCCATTGCTGCTACAAAACCAATCATAGCCAATCTTCCATTGATCCTTTCAGGCGCTGGCCCACTAAATGCCATCAAATCTGAAATCTTTGTGCTCATCTGCCATTTCATCATCATTTATATATGTTAAAAAAGTCATTTTAATACAGACCAAAATTTATGCTTCATATTAATAAGGTAACAGAAAAAACAATAGCAATTATATGTTACTATGGTCACCTTTGATGGACGAGTATAGGCTGGTTGTGGTGTTGGTGTTGATGCAATTGGTATAGTTGGGTCTACAGGCACCTTAGGTTGCTCTTTCTGCTCTCCCTGAATAGTGTAATAAGTAATTAGCAACTAATCATTCTTAAATCATAAACATATTACATATACATAAGCAAATACTACAGGTTATAATATGTTTGAAAAAAGCATAATTACCTCAGCCATAGATCTAACTTTGAGGCTGACATTCCTTCTCAAGGTTGGAATGTAGACAGAAGGGATGTTGGTAAACTGGTTCACCCTAGATCTGGTAGAAATGTTGGTCATAGAGCTTGACATGATCGATTGACAAGATGAAACAGCCATTGATAATAGTTCCTTAATGTTGCAATGCAAAACTCAAGAACCAAAGAGATGGATCAAATCTTTTGTAAGGATGAGAATGGCTTTGTAAACTCTAACACCTTAGATGGTAAAGGTTTGGTAGGTAAAGCATTGAAGAAGGTTGTTTATATAGAATAGAATGGAAAGCATATTGTGAGGGATATTTAAGTTCCACGTAGTGTGCAAAAAGCTCATAAAAGGTAATTCATTCACGTGGCTTCATTTGTCCACACACATGGTAAAAGCATCAAACGTGGCTCAAGTTAGAACCAGAAGGTGATACACTCACAATTTGAGGTTAGAAGAGGGGTTGTAGACTTGGAACTTTCAGGACCTCAACTGTTGACTGTTGTTTTTACTGCTTATTATTACTCTGGCATATTCTTATTTTATTGCTCTATAGATTACATTAGATAATTGGTGGTCTTGAATGATCTTTAGTTAACCAAGAACCTAAAACTCTTCAATTTTAAGAATATTTTGCTCTAGCCAAGATGCTTTGTTTCCAAATCACATTAGCAAGGACATGGCATGGATGCACAGGGAGGCAGATCGAAAGGACAATTCTTCCATGTAACTTATAGTTATATAAATAAATTGCATTAAAAAAAGAAATGTTTATTTCCCATTCACTTTTATAGTCATTATCTTGTGAAGATATAAGGATACTGGTGGAAGACAAACCCTTGTTTATTACAGGATTGTGCACTTCTCTCTATGCAATTACTTTAGTGTGGTGTAGTTGAAAACTTCCACATATATTGCGATAAACTACCATAGTCTCGTTTACCACCAATTTCCTCAACAGGGACTGCATCAGAAATTTCCCTCAACTGTTCTTCTGTAAGCTTCACATTCAGAGATTCAATGTTGTTTTCAAAGTTTTTCAATTTAGTAGTCCCTATGGTATCAAACAAATATATCATAAAGCACTTGGTCAATAGAATCAATTTATTCTCATGCTTACAATATTCATATCTTTATAGACAAGACTTTAGGTACTATCAAATTGTCAATGAAGAAATGTACATTATGCCAAGAAAAGATATTTAATGGGGACATATCAAACAAGTTACAAAGAAAAGGGTTTTAATACTATCATGCTTTTTGGTGATTTTTAAGATAACTAAGCAAAACCCAGAAAAATAAATTGGCAGAACATGTCAAGAATTTAATAAAGAAAGCTAAAAAAATCATCACATGTGTTGAACAAGCAACACAAGTATTCTTCCTAAATACAAATAATGACAGTACCAGGGATAGGGATTATGTCATTTCCCTGATGTAGAAGCCATGCTAAGGCTAATTGAGAAGGAGTGCATGCCTGCTTTGAACCCAAGTCATTGATTCTTTCATAGAAACACTTGTTCTTTTCCAAATTTTCTCCCGTGAACCTGGGATGCATATTCTGTTAAAAAAAACAAGAAAAAATTTCAGTAGAAAATCACTGCAGAGATAAAACTAAGTGATATTTATGACACTTTCCCTCGGCAGAGATGTGATTCAGCAAATCGTCCGAGCCTTCTCTCATCGCTATTACTTTTACCACTATTATAAGAGAATTTCCAAGTTCATGCAAACATAAAACTGTATTACTTGTTGCTAGTTGCATACCAGCAAGCTCTGACTAGGCAAGGTCTCTACAACTGACTTTCCAGCAAAAACGCCACGGCCAAGAGGGCTGTATGCCACTATTCCAGTGCCTAGTTCTCTGCAAGTACACAATAATTCTTAGTCACAATAAAAGAATTTCGGATATTTTACAGATAGTTTGTTAAAAGGATATATGAAAGAGTTGGCAAATATATCAAACCAACTGGAGTATAATTGCGACCAAATGCACTATAAAAAATTTGAATAGTAAAAGCTATCTATTCTACAAAGTATCAGCAATAGCATGATCAAAGTTTACCTGTAGCCTTGTGATTACCCAGCCTCACGCGGTGCCCTTCAGTATAGGACCAACGAGAATTGGGCTTTCACTGCTCTGTAAAACCAGCCTCATGCGGTGCCCTTCAGTCTAGGACCAAGGAGAATTGGGCTTTCGCTCAGCACCGTTGATCAACCATCTTGAGGCATGAACCATGTTCCACCATCTTGAGGCCCTCGCTTGAGTTATAAGTTGGATCTATCATTGGAAGATGAGAAGGTAGGAGCCATAAGAAGAATGTGGAAAACAAATACTCCTTGAAAAATAAAAGTGTTTGGGTGGAGAGTATTTTTAGACAGATTACCTACTTGAGATCAGTTGGCAAGGAGGAATATCATACAAAGTGCTCATGATAGAACTTGTGTATTGTATTTTGATATGGAGGAAAATCTGTTCCGCTTACTATTTCAATGCACTATCAGTAAGAAGATCAATCTACAATTGGTTGGGAATGGAGACTGTGGATGAAAACTCAATAACAGAACATTTCAATATGTTTTCTAATCAGTTGCAGGGAAGAATGAAAAAAAGGAATAGTGGTGGTTGTTGGCTGGCAGTTGTGTGGAATATTTGGAGAATGAGGAATTATATCTTGTTCAATGACAAGCTGTGTAACTTAGAGGATTTGATCAACAATATCAAATTGGTGGCTTGGTTTTGGCAAAGTATAGGGTTAAAAAACCATAAACATGTATCTTTTTATGTTTGATATCATTATCCCGCTTGATATATTTGTATGTTAAAGCAATTGATGTATGGTTACATTTTGTATGGGGAAGAGTACGTGTTGTACTCTAAGTAATACAACTCATTTTATTATAAAATAAAAAACTTCTAAGGCCGCATGATAAATCAATGAATAAAAACAAATTGATGAAGTCATAAACATGAGAAACTATCTAAAAGTTGACGCAATTCCGCGTAGTGGCTGATCAAACGTCGTGATCTTGTTGAGCATACATTTTGCAGAAAGAGTTGGATTCTCCACCGCCGACGAAATCTCTAAAAAATGTGTTGATAATGATCTCGTAACTAAGTTTTTGCATCCATCGGAGGAAGGTGACAAAAACTAGTAGTGGGTAATGATGGGTGTGGCCCAGGTCAGATACCTATGAGCCAAGCTCAACACATTTTTACTTTGGCGAATGTCAAGCTCTTATGAAGATTAACTGCATAATGTCATATCGTAGCAACTAGGGGTGTGTAGTTCCTACTTAACACTGAGAAATATATAACAAGTCCAAATAGTGTTTGAACTTGTCATTGATGACTGGCTTGGTCAACATATCAACTGCATTATCTGAAGTGTGAGCTTTCTGAAGTAATATCTGTCTAGACGCCACCAACTCCCTGATCTTGTGGAACCTCACATCAATATGCTTGGCTCTAGCATGATACACCCGATTGTTCGCCAAATGGATAACACTCTGACTATCACAATGCAACTAACCTCCACCTTGCTCAACACCCAACTCTTTCACTAACCTTGTAGGCCACAATGCTTTTTTGGCAGCTTTAGCTACTGCCATATATTCTGCCTCAGTGGTAGACATGACTACTGTTGGAAAATATATTATTTCCGGTTTTATTATCTTTAATACTATCTTTATTTTTCTTTATTCTCCATTAAGGAGAAAATCAATTGTAATAATTGTATCTTCACTATATAAACCAGCCTCAGGCTGACGAATATAATATTACAGCTTTTATCTCTTTTTTCCAATATGGTATCAAGAGCACTGGGTTAGGGGTTACCGTAAAGCTTTCCTCAACCTATTTTTGTTGGGTTAGGGGTTACTATAAAATTTTCCTCAACATATTTTTGTTCGACCCGATTCACATACCCACTTAGCCTCTTATGGCGAATAACAACAACAGGTGGTCTTCCTCATCACAGGCCTACACTAGATCCAACCATGGCGACCAACCACAATCTGAATCTGAAGGCTCAGTTCTGTCTACTAGGAACCTTGACGAGGGAAGAATGTCAGACAAAGTTCTTTGGTGTGATCACTGTAAGCGCGAATGGCATACACGTGAAACTTGTTGGAAGCTCGAAGACAAACCTTCTAACTGGAAGAAGAAAAGTGCTTGTGCATTTCAGGTTAGTAATTCTGATCAAGGGCAGCAACCTCCTCCGTCTCAGTTTCCACTCACTACGGAGCAACTAGACAGACTATACAAACTCCTCGAGACTCCAACCCCTTCTTGCTCTATAGCAACAAAAGGTAATTCTGCATTTCTTAGTGTCAGTCCCAGTCATACTTGGATAGTAGATTCAGGAGCATCCGATCACATGACATGTGAATCTACTATGTTCTCTTCATATGGTCCATGTGCAGGTAATCAAAAAATAAAAGTCGCAGATGACTCTTTTTCAGCCATTGCAGGTAAAGGGTCAGTTGTGTTGTCTCCAATGTTAACTCTTAAAAATGTCCTTCATGTTCCAAATTTATCTTGTAATTTAATATTCGTCAGTAAATTAGCCCAAGATATAAATTGTCAAACTAATTTTTTCCGATCTCACTGTGTCTTTCAGGATTTGAGCTCAGGGAAGATGATTGGCAGTGCTAAGGAGAATGAAGGACTCTACTACCTTGACATTGGATATGCATCACAACTACCTTCAAAAACAATAAGTTCCTGCTTTGAGTCTTTTTCTGTTTTGAATAATAAATATGACAACATTATGGTATGGCATTTAAGATTAGGTCATCCTAGTTTTCGTTACTTAAAACACTTGTTTCCTAAGATATTTCACAATAAGAACTTTTCTTCGTTTAAATGTGAAGTATGTGAATTTTCAAAGCATCATCGTTCCCAGTTTTCAATACAGCCTTATAAACCATCAAAACCTTTTTCTATTATACACAGTGATGTTTGAGGCCTTAACCATACAAGTACACTCTCTCTCAAAAATGGTTTATTACATTTATAGATGACCATACAAGAGTATGTTGGGTGTACTTGTTAAAGGGGAAATCAGATGTTGTCAGGCTGTAAAGAATTTTGTTTTAATGGTGCAGAATCAATTTCAAACAAATATTCAAGTCTTTAGAAGTGATAATGGCAAAGAATATTTTAACACTATCTTGGGTGATTTTTTCCTAAAAAATGGGATTGTACATCAAAGTTTATGTCCTAATACTCCTCAACAAAATGGAGTGGCCGAAAGGAAAAATAGACATTTACTAGAGGTTGCTAGAGATCTACTTTTTTCAAATAAAGTACCAAATTATTTATGGGGCGAAGCAGTTTTAACATTTGCGTATTTAATTAACAGAATGCCCTCCAAAATTCTCAATTTTCAAACTCCTATTAATGTCTTCGAAGAATATTTTCCTAGTACTCATGTTTTAACTGATTTGACTTTAAAAATCTTTGGTTGCACAGCCTTTGTTCATGAACATAAAAATGTTGGAAAACTTGAGCCACGTGCTATAAAATGTGTCTTTGTTGGATACTCCCCAACCCAAAAAGGATATAAATATTTTGATCCAAAAAATAAGAAAATGTTTGTCACTATGGATGTTACATTCTTTGAAAATAAATCTTTTTTGATGACACTCATCTTCAAGGGGGGGAGACAAACGAAGACTCGTTTCAAATTGAGGATATGAGTTTTTTAAATAACTTATATTTGCCAATATCACAAAATTCTAAGATTTTTACACCTGTACCAATAGAAAATGGCCATGATTCTTTATCTGATCCTACTCCTGTCATGAGTAACGAACCTTGTGAATCTGAGCCTACATTTTCTCTTGTAGAAAACAATGATAATGATGATCTAATTGAAATGCCACAAAATAATGAGTCACTTCAACAAAACAAATTTGAATTAGGAAACGGAACTTGGAAAGGAAAGGTTTTTGTGAAAAATCACCATAAAGGAAAGGACAAGTCCACATCTCAACACTGCCAGGAATCTGAGCTGGGGAATGATCAATTTCCTAACAAAATAAAAGGTAAGTCTATCTCTGTTTCTGAGAGTCGTATTTTATATCCTGATATAGATGATCATGTTGCCATTAGAAAACCTGTCAGATCTTGCACTAAACATCCCATGTCCAATTTTATATCATATTCAAATTTGTCTTCATCTATGTCTGCCTTCACTTCAAAATTGCCTAGTGCAGAAATTCCAAAAAGTGTACAGGTTGCTCTAAAAATTCCAAAGTGGAGGGAAGTTGTACTTGAGGAGATGAAAGCTCTTGAAAAGAATAAAACTTGGAGTGTTACGTCACTACCAGATGGCAAGAAGACAGTTGGATGCAAATGGGTGTTTACTGTGAAGTATAATTCAGATGGGTCAATTGAAAGGTACAAGGCCCGCTTGGTGGCTAAAGGCTTTACTCAGACCTATGGTATAGATTACTCAGAGACATTTGCTCCTGTTGCAAAAATGAACACTGTCAGAATTCTTTTGTCTCTTGCTGCTAACATGGATTGGCCTTTGTATCAGTTAGATGTTAAGAATGTCTTTCTTAATGGCGATCTAGAAGAAGAAGTATATATGGACATTCCTCCTGGTTTTGAAAACAAATTTGGATCAAACGTGTGCAAACTAAATAATTCTTTATATGGTTTAAATTAGTCTCCTAGAGCTTGGTTTAAAAAATTCACTCAGTCCATGAAGAAACAAGGATACATCCAAGGACAGGCTGACCACACCTTGTTCACAAAATTCTCCCATGATGGAAAAGTTGTTGTCTTAATTGTTTATGTTGATGATATTCTCCTTACTAGAGACAATACAGTGGAAATGACAAGAGTAAAAGAGAAATTTGCAATAGACTTTGAAATCAAGGACTTGGGATTCATGAGATATTTTCTAGATATGGAGGTTGCTCGGTCAAAAAATGGTACTGTGGTTTCATAGCTGAAATACATTATAGACTTGTTGAAATAAATAAGAATGAGTGGATGTCGTCCTGCAGATACCCCTATGGATCCTAATGCTAAACTTTGGGGATAAGGTAATGTTTCTGTTGATACTGGGAGATATCAGAGATTGGTTTGGAAACTGATTTATTTGTCACACACCCGGCCTGATATTGCTTTCTCAGTTAGTGTAGTGAGTCAGTTTGTGCATTCTCCTTTTGAGGAACATCTTGAGGAAATCTATAGGATACTGAGATATTTGAAGGGAAATCCTGGAAAAGGATTATTTTTTAAGAAGACTAGTGAAAAAAAATGTGTCTATCTTCATCGATGTCGATTGGGAAGGTTCAGTCATAGATAGAAGATCAACCTCAGGATATTGTACCTATGTTTGGGGTAATCTTGTGACATGGAGGAGCAAGAAACAAGGAGTTATAGCAAGGAGTAGTGCAGAGGCCGAGTTTAGAGCTATGTCTCAAGGTATTTGTGAAGAACTATGGATCCTTAGAGTCCTAGAAGAACTTAAGATGAAAATTGAGCTTCCATTGAAATTGTACTCTGACAGTAAAGCTGCTATTAGCATAGCTCATAATCCAGTTCAACATGACAGAATCAAGCATATTAAGATTGACCGACACTTCATAAAGGAGAAGTTAGATGCGGGAATCATATGTCTACCCTTCGTGACTTCAAGTCAACAAATTGCGGATATCCTGACCAAAAGTTTGGCAAGGCCTACTTTTAAGTATTTGATAGACAAGTTGGGCATGATAAATATCTATGCACCAACTTGAGGGGGGATGTTGGAAAATATATTATTTCCGGTTTTATTATCTTTAATACTATCTTTATTTTTCTTTATTCTCCATTAAAGAGAAAATCAATTGTAATAATTGTATCTTCACTATATAAACCAACCTAAGGCTGACGAATAAAATATTACAACTTTTATCTCAGTTGTAGACATGACTACTATGGATTGAACTGATGATTTCCAGCATATAGTCCCCCTCCCGCAAGACTAAATACATATCTGTTGTAGACCTTTTATCATACAAATCACATGCATAGTTAGAATCCACATATGTCGCAACTGATGGAACACCATGCTCCATGTTGAACATGATACCATGATTTGTTGTACCCTTCAAGTACCTTAGGATCCACTTGACTTCTTCTCAATGTTACTTCCATATCTTGGACATGAACTTGCACACTTGACTAACTGCTTGTGTCAAATTCGAACTAGTATAAACCATAACATTCATCAAACAAACAACTGCACATGCATAAGGAATCTTAAACATACCTTCAATCTCTAAGTTTGTCTTCGGGCATTGTTCCAAATAGAGCTTTAAATGATTCGCCAATAGAGTACTCACATGCTTTGTTTTTCTCATGTCAAATCTACTCATAACACCTTCAATATAGCTTTTCTGAGACAACCATAATTTATTAGCTCATTTGTCCCTGTGAATTTTCATCCCAAGAATCTTCTTTGCAACACCTACATCCTTCATATCAAACTCCTTACCCAACTTGGTCTTCAACTGACTTACATCATGCAAATGGTTGACAACAATCAACATATCATCGACATAAAGTAACGGGAAAATAAAAGAACCAACATCAAGGCTCCTCACATAAATACAACAATTATAATCACATCTTATATAGCTAATCTAGAGCGTGTATGAATCAAAGCGCTTGTACCATTTCCTTGGAGGATGCTTCAAGCCGTACAAAGACCTTTTCAATTTGAAAATTAGTCTATCATGTCTAGTATCACTAAAACCCTATGTCTGCTCCATGTAGATTTGCTCCTCTAGATTACCATGAAAGAATGTTATTTTCACATCCATCTGCTCTAAATGCATATCTCTGCTGGCTATCAGTGAGAGTGTTCAAATCCAAACCGATCCAAATAAAAATCGTAAACCGATAAAAAAAAATGAAAACCACAAAAAATTAAAAATTATTTGATGTGTTTGGGTGTCATTTTGTAAAAACTGCTCGGTTTGTGAAGTCAGACTCCTCCAACATTGTGTTTTGATGAAGACGAGTTTACTATCTCTAGTTCATATGCACTATCAAAGGATGAGAAAAAGCTCTATGACTCAAGATATGGTATCAAGACTTGTATCTCAAGCAAAATTGTCAAGACATTCTTGGAACTTTGAAGGTTGATCACTTCGTTAAATGTATAAGTTACATTTTAATCAAGAGTTTTACCATAGTGCTCATAATTATCATAATCATTTCATCTTGATGCATAAAACTCATTTTTATAACTTGTATTTTTGCATTGACACATTCTTAAGCATTTTTCATTTTCACATCAGGTGTAACCGATTACACAATGGTGTTAACTGGTTACTATAACGAAACTTTAAGTATTTTTCAAAAATGCATCAAGTGTAATTGGTTAATTAGTTTCTGTTAACCGGTTACATGTAACCGGTTAACCAAAACCTGTAACCGGTTACACCTTTGAAATTTTCAAATTTTTTAAACACGCTTCAGGTGTAACCAGTTACGATTATGTGTTAACCGGTTACCACTAAAGCAATTGTATTTCTTGGTTTAGAATTTGATTACAATGGATTCTAAATTTCAACTACCAATCAAGGCATTGATTCATGGTATTATACTCAATCCATCAGGTATGATTCATATCTAAGGTTTCAGATTTTGAAAACTCGCCTCTTTCATTACAATTCAAACTCGATCTTTTATTTTTCAAAAACAAGTGTCTTATGTCATAAGCTTTTGAGTGAAACTTTCTGCAGTCATTTTCACTGCATCAACCAAAAAGTTTCACCATATCTATTCTGAACACTTATGTAGAATACTTGTGAATTGTATACTTGAAAAGGAAGATCAATTCAAGTCATTGATATACATCATTCAACTTCAAACTTCTTGTAAAAATTTAGATTTGTGTGTATACCTTGATGTCCATATTTATTGGAAACAAGAGAGTGAAAAAGAAAGAATTATTTTCTTTTTCTACTTTATAAAATCATAAAGGAGTGTTCCTTACTGATTTAGTTAGCAACTTGTGGACAGAGACTAGGATTATGCTTCTACAAGGTTAGAACAAATAGTGAAATCTCTTACTGCATAAGGGGACTGGAGTACTCTCGGATTATGAGGGAACCAAGATACATCGTCGGTGTTCTTTATTTTTTTGTATTTTACTGCTTTTTGATCATCAGCATACCAGAAAGTTACAATAATATTTCATTAAACCCAAAAATCAATCAAAGTACTTAATTCACCCCCTCTCGCGCATCTTATGTGCACTCTACACTTATATGGTTTGGATCGGATTTTAGATTGATTAGATGGAATAAAATGTTTTTTTTTTCACTTAAATTAAATTAGATTAGTTGATAATGTAATTATGAAATATATTTTTTTAAATATCTCAACAAATAGAATATTAATCTCTTTTATAAAAACTAACTTTTTTATTAAAAATTAATTTAAATTAGAAGTACAAATCTTAAAGAATATTTGTGTTTTTTTAAAGAAATTCTGGTTTTATTATACAAATAAAAATATTTTGATGAAATTTGTTATAGTCAAATTATTTTTATTTTATGTTTAACTAAAATGTTAAATGTGAGTATCCATAATTTTTTTAGACAATAAGTATGCTGTTTTCTGATTGGCTGGTGCACGTGGTAGGCACTCTGCGTTTTACACGTAAGCTCTTATAAACGACGCCAGTCATAGCGAAGCTACCCCTTCAAGACCACGACGACTACAGTATTGCCGTTTTGTTGCGTTGCACTTGCAGTGACGAGAAAGGTTCAAAACCTTCTCAAAATCCAATCTTTAAGATCTGCAATACACAATTATCGATTTTTTTTCAATTCCAGAAAAAAACCCCAAATTAAATAAATAAAAAGGGGGAGAAGTGATGGAGCGAAATCAGGGAAAGAGAAGCGCTAAGATGTGGATGGTTTTGATGTGTTTGATGTTTATCTTCGTTGATCGGATTGAATCTCTTTCTGTGACAGTGAATGAAGTTGAATGTCTCTATGAGTATGTGCTTTACGAGGGGGACACTGTTTCGGGGAATTTTGTTGTTGTTGACCATGATATTTTCTGGAGCTCCGATCACCCTGGCATCGATTTCAAGGTGAGTTGAATCTCAATTCTTCAATTCCCTCTTATGGGTTTTCTGATTTTGTTTTAGGTTTTTTTTCTATGCAATTTGGATTTTGAGGTTATTTTTTGATGTTATTGTTGCGTTGCTCAGTTCATAATTAGTTGAATTATTAAGTTATTGTGGGGTGAAAGAAAAATATGATTTTTTTAATTTCTAGATTTTTTAGGGTTTTACTGTGTTATATAGTGTGAATCAATTATTATCTATGTGTATAATGAGATGAAATTGAAGTTCTTGTGTCAAAGTTTGTTTTTTTAGGGCTATAAGCAAACTAAAGACCAAAAAGAATTGCCATGGCTTGGTGGCATATTTCCTAAGCTGCATTATGAATGGATACTAACTGATTGTGTTGCAATTTGTTTATATTATTAAGTTTATTTTATCATATTTACTTCTATGATGAATGATCATTGGTGAGTCCTTGGCAGTACCTCCTGCTAACATTATTGTAAGTTTGTGTATGCTTGAACCTTAGCTGAGATGAACATCAGTAGTTGTTTTGTTAGGATGTTGACTGGTGTTTGGTAGTGGATGATAGGATTTAATTGTAGAAAGAGTGAATGTTTGGTTTCACGGTTGCAACACTTAGAATTGATTCTGGATGTGAGTGTAGAAATTGATTGTGACATATTTGGTTGCTCTCGAGTAGAATTGATTCTGATTTCCAGAATTGATTCTACTTGAAGCTAGGATTTGTAGCTTTTGAGTCTAAACGTGATTTTTATACTATTTTATTCTTCAACTCACTTTTACAAGAATTTATCTTCAATTTACTTTCAGTACTATTTGATGAAACTGTTGTTGCTTCGCAATCAGACAGTTCAGAATGACTTGCCCGGATTTTCAAATTGTTTTGTAACTCAAGCTTTTCAGACATCCTAATTTTTGTGGTTTATCTGCAGGTAACTTCTCCTGGTGGTAATGTTGTCCAAGATATCAAGGGAACCTCTGGAGACAAGTTTCAATTTAAGGCACCAGTACATGGAATGTATAAATTCTGTTTCCATAATCCATACTCGACACCTGAGACTGTTTCTTTCTATATCCATGTCGGTCATATTCCCTCTGAGCACGATCTTGCCAAAGATGGTATGTTGTTCTATGTAAAAGCGGGTTCTTTTAGTAGAGACTATTACACAATCATATTTAGTTGTTTGTTGAAGTGTTGAATTTACTATTTACTTGAGTTGCATCTTGATTTTTTGATGGTCTGCAGAGCATTTGGACCCAATTAATGTTAAAATTGCCGAGCTGAGAGAGGCATTGGACTCTGTTACAGCTGAACAAAAGTACTTGAGAGCTCGTGATGCAAGACATCGCCACAGTAAGTAGTTTACTTGGAAATTTCGACCGTGTTAGTCTTGTTACCATTCTTGTATTGGTCCTCCATTCTTACTTACTCAACTCTGTTTTGTTTGTAGCAAATGAGAGTACACATAAGCGCGTAATCTTCTACACTGTGGGAGAGTATCTTCTGTTGGCTGCTGTTAGTGCACTGCAGGTCGTATACATCAGGCGCCTTTTCAGCAAATCTGTGGCTTACAACCGTGTTTGAGTCCGTCCCTCATTAATTAATCTTATTATGCTTTCTATCTTTTAGTTAAATTAAATTAAAGGTTAGGGGTTTATAGACATATTTTCTCTGTGAAACATTATAATACTATTCTTGGTGGTGAACATTTTGTTTCTCTTTTCGACACCGAGGTCACTTGTACTTTCCATACAACAAGGTTTTTGTATTCCAACGTTTTTAAATCGTGTGAGATTAATGTTATGCAAAATGATACTCTTGTGCTTTAATGTTAAATTTGAAAGAGGGTTGAGTTGAGGGGAGTAGAGGAAAGAATAGGAGATGAAATTTATGCTATATTTGAATATTTTAAAAACCAACATAACGAACTAGCGAAGTAGGAGGTTTGACTCCATTCTTTGGATGATTTAAAACGGGACAAAGTTATTTTTATCATTTTCCCTCTAATTGAAGAAATGGAATAAAAACTACTTTCATTTGAGTTTAACTAATCTATAAAAAAATAATTTCATTGGATACCTTGTCATATTCCATCACTCCAAACAAAGGATATGCATTGTGTTTTGTTGGATGATGAAAAAGGAGATATATAGTTTAGAGAGTGTAAATCTACTTTTAAATAAAATATTTCTAACTTTGAATTTTAAATAAATTTTAGATTCGTACGGGTCGGTTAATATGATGAAAAAAATCATAATATATTAAATAGTAAAAAATATGGACAAAAACTTTAATGAAAAGTCAATAGAATTTAAGTTAAATATATAAAAAGTAGAATGGAAATTTATAATTGTTGAATTAAAAAAGAAATAAAGACAACAAATATAAAGAGATTAGTAATTTTGTTATATCGTTATCTTTATTCAATGTGAAAGTTGTGATCTTTGTTCAATGTGAAAGTTGTGATTTTGTTGGTCGTAGTGATTCAATTTCATCAAGATCTTTCTCTTGCTTTTTTTATCTGTTTATTGCTGTAGAATTTTTGTCTTTGTAAAAAAATGACATGTAAAGATGAACATGTTTGTTTGTTGTTAAATGTTTTCGAAAATTATCTCTTTTTTTATCTTGGTTTTTTAGAAATATCATTTGTACGAGGGCAGTTAGATGGTCCATCTACAAAGAATAAATTTGGGCAGTTGGCTGATCCATCTACACGGAATAAACTTGTTAAAGATGACGGGGTTGTGAATGGATTTATTAAATATGATGGGCCATTGAATGAACATGTATGGGCCATTGAATGAACATGTTAAGGATGAAGAGGTCGTTAATGAACTTGTTAAGGATGATGTGCTCAAAAATGAACTTTTTAATGAAGATGCATTCAAAAAAGAAAGCGAAAAATGTCTTGGTATTGCTACTTTTTCTAATATTACATATTGTGTTGTAATCTTTTCTATTTTCGTTATGATAACTACATGGTTTTTATTTTTTTGCAATATTTTCCCATATTCATAGATCCATATCAAGAAAATGTCTTAGGGTTAAGAAAAAGATATTAAGATGGTTGATTTGGTAGAAGAAAAAACTCGCGGTTGTATGATTCATATGGCTAAATAGAATAAAATGTTGTCGAGAAGTCCATTGGCGTGGAATGTATGAATTCACAAAAAGTAAGAAGCTTAGGCTTGGGGATGTGACTTTTAAAATTCCTTGTTTTTCAAGGGTGATGTATGTCCACTTGTGGAGGCGTTGATGTGTGGTGTTGGTTGATCAAACTGGGTATTGCGTAGAAGGAAAATGTTAGTTATGCGCAGACGTCCATCAGAACTAACACCTTCCTTCTACATAGCATCTGATTTGATCAATCAACACCACACATCAACGCGTCCGCAAGTGGACATACATCATCCTTGAAAAACAATGAATTCTAAAAGCAACATATCTTCATATCTAAGTTTCTTCCTTTTTACGGATTCATAACATGCATGCCCAATGATTTTTTTGTCTAAATATCGTTTAGCCTTATGAATCACACAAAATCGTAAGTGTTTCCAGCTTTCAAATCAGCCAACTTATTCTCTTTTTGCTTAGCCCCAAGACATTTTTCTTAATATGGATCTAAGAAAATGCTGGAAAAAATTAAAAGCCACATAATTATCATAACAAAAATGGAAAAGATTACAATACAACATGTAATATTGGAAAAAGTAGTATAAGACATTTTTCGCTTTCTTTTTTGGATTAGTTACGTTGCTCTTCCAAATAAATTGTTCACTTATATTACCATCATCCTCAAGTTCATTCATGGCTCTATCATCTTTAAAAACTTCATTCACGGTCCCATCATCTTTAACAAGTTCATTTACAACCACATCATCTTTAACAAGTTCATTAACTACCCCATCATTCTTAACATGTTTATTCATAACCTCATCATCTTTAACATGCTCACTCACGACCCCATCATATTTAAAAAGTTCATTATTTATAGATGGACTATCTAACTGTCCCGTATAAATGATATTGTCTCCAATACGGATTCCCAGTCATCATATGAAGAACTGCAATGACAAAAAAGTGAATAACATTATCATACTAGTAATACCCATATGACGATGACATTCCTCAAAAAACAAAATAAAAAAGACAACTTTCCAAAATATTTAACGACAAACAAATATGATCATCTTCTGCATGTCGTTTTTTCACAAGACAAAAACTATACAGTAATAAACAGACAAAAAAGGCTAGAGAAAGATCTTTAAGAAACCGAATCACGATAGTGCAACCAACAAAATCACAACTTTCACATTGAACAAATACCGCAATTTCTACGTGCTTGAACAAGAAATTGAGATATGGTTGAACATGTTTCCAACTTTGTTGTTTTGCTCTGATGATTTAGAAAGTACTTACTCCAAATCTTATGTTTTTAATTATATATATATAATCGAGTTGATTCATGAACCTAACGACTCAAACTATACATAGTTCAAGTTCAGATCATTTAGTTATAAACTTAGTTTTTTGTTCATATTCAACTTATTTAGTTCATGAACCTAGTTCAACGATTTAATTATCGAATCGAGTTTTGAACTATGATGTTATGTTTTGAACTATAAGGTAATTGTTTGCGGTGGGTCTGTCGATGGTTAATGAATCATTTGGCCCAATTATTGTGGGACAAACAAATTAACACATAAGTTAAATAAAAATAATATTAAGAATACTAATTGTGATAAATGTCATTTATGTCAAATAATAATTATGATAAATGCCTTTTATTTCCACATTATAACTTAATCAATTATAAAAATATTATTTAATAAACATTAAATTATAATAAATATAATACTTTTCTTATTTTTTAATAAAGTTAATGATACAACAAAAATACTAATCTCTCTATGTTTATTGTCTTTATTTATTTTTTAATTAAACAACAATATTGTCATGTTTTTTATAAATTATAATTTTACTTTATTAATTTAAATTCTATTAAATTTTCATTAAATTTTTTGTTCATATTTTTTACTATTTAATATATCATGATTTTTTCCATCATATTAACCGATGCACGGGTCTCTTCGCACGGGTCTCTTCGCACGGGTCTCTTACTAATTACAAAAAAAAATTATGTTTATGTTTAATACTAAAAGCTATAAATTATATAATTTTTAGTTAGAATTAATTTTCATGGTAAAATCAAGACATAATTAGTCATCATGTTCCTTAACTTAATTAAATGTTTTGCTTTAGTCCCTTCTAAAAAGCATTATGAAGTAGTCCCTTAACTAACATCCTCCTGTTACCTAAAATGGTCATTTCCATTAGTTTTTGTCAAAAAAACGTTAAGTAGGGTCTACGTGGCATGACAAGTAGGCATATGTAACTTGTTGACTCAACATCTGTGTTATATTTGTACTATAGGGTTGATTTTTCATATTGCATATTTCGTTTTTGATTTTAAGGATTGAATCTTCACCTTCTCTTCCAGCTTTCGTTTTCAAATCCTTTTCATCATCTTGCTTTCGTTTTCAAATCCTTTTCATCTTCCAAATTGTTTTCTTCTTGCTGCGTTTTCTTTCATTTGCTTCACCAATGTCAAAGAATGCAAACAATGCTTCAATGTCAAACAATCAAATCTTTGGGACAACTAGATATGTATTTTGTAGAAACATGAGGGTGGAGTTTTTTTGCCAAGATGAAAGTGTTCTTCGTACTATTAGTGATATGAACAGTGGGAATTATGGGAGTAAATTTTGGGGTTCTATAGGGCGATAATTTCTGTAAGTGGTTAGGTGATAAAATAGTTGATGAAAGTGATTTGAAGATTGAAAGGCAAAAGAAGAAAATTTTAAAATTGAAGAATCAGGTTCTCCACACTAAAGGATGGTTGAAAATGTCCATTGTGGTTGGGATTTTGTGCTTTAAGGTTTAACCTTGTGTTTATAACAATGTATTTCAAATAGGTTGGGATGTTGGTAGAGATTTTAAGCTTAGGGTAATGCAATGTGTTGTCATGAGTTTATCAATGTAATTTAGTTGGGTTGAATTTTGTATATATCATGAGTTTATCTATGTAACACTTTTATTGGTTTAATATTATGATAAGCAATTTGTTATGATAAAAAAATTGTATAAATTATACTGGTTTATCTATGTAAATTGGGTTGAATTATGTATCTGTCATGGGTTTATTTATGTAACATTTCAATAATACTCTGCATAGTGTAACATTTTTGTTGAATTTTATATTTGTCATGTGTTCATTATACTCTGCATAATGTTATGATAAGTAAATAAAGTTCATTATATTGGTGTAACATTTCAATAATTGCATTATAAGCCATTTCATTTCAATAGTGATAACGGTAACATAATAACTAGCCATATATTTCAATAACGGCATTATGATAAACAATAGTGATATCAAAAATTCAAAATGGCATCATAAGCCATATCATTTAAATAAGGAGTAACAAAATTACATCAGTTCAAAATGACATTATAAGCCATATAATTCAAAATGGCATTATGATTCATAATGCAAAATTACATAACATTCATATAATATGGTTACATTCCAAAACATCATAACAAAAGTAACAAACAGAAATCATAAATCATGGTTGAATTGAACACATGTGTTCCCCCCTTTTGAAGTGTTCTTTTCGTTTTTGGTGGTGGCTGAGTTGAAGTTGTTTGTGGTGGTTGACTTAAAGGTGCTTATGATGTCTGATTTAGAGTTACTTGTTGTGGTGGTTGACTTGAAGATGCTTGTGGTGGCTGACTTGGAGTTGCTTGAGCTAGCTCACTTGAAGGTGTTTGTGGTGGCTGACTTGGAGTTGCTTGTGGTGATTGGAGTTTACATGTGGCCTTGTTGTGACCATCCATATGGCAACAACTGCATTTTATTCCATATCTTACTCGTTTCAAATGTGACTCATCTTTGGCCTACCATGTTGTCACTTTATGGGTGGTGGTTGTAGATCAACAACACACCAGTTCTTGTCCACAAAGTTTCCCCATTAACTAAATAAAGAACCGGCGCATAACAAGCTTCATAACGTTCCTTTTTATAATAGTTAGGCATAAAATCATCAAGTTCTAAGTGTTGATCCTTCATGCATGACATTGCAAGACATAATCGTAAGCCTCTTTAATCATATAGATCTATCATGTAGAAAACACAATATAATCATATTACATCACAATACAATTGTTTGTTTTTTGTGATTCCTTTGACCTTTCAGGGTGTTCGTTGCTTTCCCATTCACCTTGAAATGGTTGACTTGCAACTTTAATAGTTGATCTAGGGTTTACCCTTAATAGTTCATGGCCATAATCATTAATTCTTCTATATTTCTCCCTAAATGAACCATCCACAATATCAACAACAAGTATCTTTGGTATATATGCAAGCGTTTTGTTGATCCCTACATTCCATTTTTCATGTGTCTTCTCCATAATACCACTCAACTTCAAATTTGATTTCTCTCTAACATTGCTTTGAATCTTTTTGCCTAACCACTTGGAATTAAGGAACCTAACCTTGCAGTCCCTACTACATGTATGCTTGTCCATTATTTTTCTCAATTGCCAAGTCTTTTCACCTTGTATATTTGCATAATATGCCTCCAATGGTCAACCTTTCTTGCATATCATTCTCATCCTTTTTTTATATCATTTTTCTTAAATTTCAAGTTCCTTCCAAAATGTATAACACAGGTTCTTATTGCATTTTTAAATTCATCATTTTTTTACAAAATAAATACCCATTTCCCACTTCTAGTTTTCCATTCTTTTTGGAAGCTTGAAGGTTACAAAATCATCCTTTAAAATCCCATAATCTTCATTATCATACTCATAAGGTAACTCATCACTATCATATTCATCAATGTCACTTAATCCTCTAAAATTTTCCTTTAAGATCCCATCTTCATTCACTTCATCAAGTGAACCACTCCCTTCACATGATCCTTCCCCTTTGTTTATTTGGTCTCCCAACATTGCTTTTAGCCTCACCTTTTCCATTTCCTTTAGCATTGCCTTTTCCCCCCTTGCCTTTTCCTCTCCCCTGTCCTTTTGCCTTGCCTTTTCCCTTTCTTTTCACTTGGTTTTCATCATAAACTACTATCTCTCTATCAATTCCTATATCATTTTCCGAGTCTTCAAAGTTGACATTCAAAGCATTATCTTCACTTCCCTCAGTTTCCACATCTCCTTGGTTACAATTAACTCCTTCAACTTATTTCTAGTTATAATTTAATCCCTCATCGGTCCCATCCATTTCAACATGGCCTTTCTTATAGTCAACTCCATGAACTTCTTCCTGGTTACAATTTACTCCCTCATTGGTCCCCTCTATTTCCACATTGCCTTGGTTATAGTTTAGTCCCTCAATGGTCCCCTTATCACCCACATTCTCTTCAACCTAAGTGGCCCCCTCATTACCCACATTCTCTTCCATATAAGTGCTCCCTCTTCATCCACATCTCTTTCCATATCAATTGTCCCCTCATCACCCACATTCACTTCAAGCTCAGTGGCCCCCTCATCACCCACAATCTCTTCCACCACAGTTGTCCCCTTATCCAAGTTGTATCCTTCATCCATAATATTTTCAGACATGGTGGGGACTTCATTCAAGTTGACTCCTTCATCCATAACATCTTAAAACACAATGGGAATTGGGTATTCTAGTGAAAGTATATGTTTATCAATAATGTATGGTTCTGAAATAGGATGAGTAGCATATGAATGGTATGTCTCAGTCATCATTACAATTGTTTTTATCCTGTTAGTTCCCTTATCATCTTCCAACAGAACAATGTCATTAACATTCGTTCCATCGTAATACCAAAGCTTATCTACAATTGGATAACCTAAATTTTTTAACTTGCCCAAAATTTCAAAATAACTCTAAAAATCAGGATCAACATCTCAAATTATCTCTAACCCTTCATAATCCGACTTGGTAAAATTAGCAAACTCCTTAGAAAACTCACCAGAATGATGTACAATACATTGAGACCTCTTCTCCATGATCTATTAAAGCTATATAAGATAGAAAATAGTACTAAGATGGCTAAAGAAAAAAGTTTACATTTTTTGAACTTACGGTTGAGATGTTGTACCTTAGGGTTTCTTTTTCAAACGTTAGTTCACTACAAATCGTCTTAGTTTTGCCTTCACCGGAGCTAGGGATCAACTTTATTCTTCGTCACACTTTCGTTTGGCCTTCAAAATACGTTTCAACTCCAAAGATGAGATTGATGTTTCTCAAAAGAGCAAGGAACAACTATCATTTCAGTTTCAGAATGCAAATGATGTTTCTCTCACACAAATTATGCCCTAATACGTTTCAACTTCATTTCCTTTTTTATTTCAAAATTTTAAATTAAAATAAATTTAACAAATTCAAGGTCAGATTCTAAATGTCCAGCAAGACAAAACTTAACATTTTTTTATACAAAACCTAACGAAAATGATCATTTCAGATAACAAAATGTTAGTTAAGGGACTACTTCGTAACACTAATAAAGCTTTTAGTGATGACCCTTTTCATAACTCTAGGAGTCTGAAAAGTGTTTAGTACATAGGCTAGTTACTTTGTTTTAGATTATGGAAAAACTTGTTTTAAGGTTAAGTTTAGGGAAGGGGAAAAGAGAAAAGAGAAAAGTGTAGAAAAAGAACAAAAATAATGAATAAAGTTCGTGTACCAAAAATTAGAGGAGCAATAGGTGGTATCTCCGAGTAGTACATTAGGCTCATTTATGAGAATTTGTCACATTATGTTTTTAGTACCTAAATTTTCTATTTTTTGATCAATTTTATTATAAATGCATTTTTGTTTTGTTTTGAAGGTTTTCATAAAGAATTGAAGATTCGTGGAAAAGACCAAATTATGTGGAAATCATCCTAACCAAACAATTTTAAGTGTTTTACCGTGAAAGTCATATGAAGAAGCAAGGAGCAGGATGGAACACAAAGAACATGGGAAAATTAGAGAAACCTACCCAAGACGTGCAAATCCAAAGTACCAAAACCTTAGAACAAGATGATTCAACGGCAAAAGGCCAAAATGGACCGATCACAAGACAATGAAGCAATCCAAGCTTTATGCCCAAAGCACAAAAACTCAATCTCAACTCTCTGCCCAATCATGAAAGTGTTTTAAATGATAAATCATGATGTGGCTAGGGCAAGACGTGACACAGTTGCAAATATTCATAATTTCTTATACATAGAAGAACATGTTTAATGAATAGGGGGTCCGATTTTAGAGTCTAAGGTGGTTCTTTTAAGTTAAGGGAAGATGTTTTTTTTATGTTTCTAAATATGATGTGGACTCCTTAGTTGGCATTTCTCTTTGATTATTTTTTTAATGCCATGTTGGATTTTTATTTTCTTTTACTTATTTTTAAATATAAATATTTTAAATAAACAAAAACAAACAAAAGTTTGATGAACATTGTCATGGCAAATATGAAATGTTGATCTCTATTAGATTTTAAGTTAGAAGATTCTAGTTTTTGCTATGATATTTGAAGTTAGCATTAAAATTGATAATATTTTAGTAAATCAGTATAAGGATGAGTTATCTATCATGTTTAAGGATAAGAATTGATAAAACATGGAAAAATGTTGTGATGTCTCTCATGTGCATTGTACTATCCTAGTAAATTTATTATCATAGATAATATGCTTTATTCTTGGGGCATGTTTATGGATAATTTGTAAGAGCCCGAGGACAAAAAATGAAGCTTTTTTTTACAATAAGAAATATCCTACCATATATAGAACCCACGTCGAAAATAAACCAAGGTTTGAAGGTAGAAAATTACCCATAAAAGAAGAACAAGAAATTAGAGTATCCATATCATTTTTCCTTCACCAAGTCAGTTGTGAAGGAATCTAATACTGAAAGGCGCGATACCTCATGTCACTTCCAGTTGAGTGATTGCAAGGGATTAAAATGCTTTCTTAGGTTTATCATTTTCATTATCACTTTTTGAAAATGTGAAACTTGGGATTTCAATATGTTGTATTTACTTTTCTCAAAATTATTTAAATCTTGTAGGTTGGATAATGTGAAATCTCATGGAATTATAGTTTTTTGAATGTTAATGAACATGATGATGTGTAATGTTTAGTTCATGTGTTATGTTAGAGTTAGATAAAAAAAATCTAGGTTACACTATCATTTAAAAATATATTTAAATAAATAATATTGTAAAGTAGCGAATATGGGTCATAAGGGTAAATAGAATAAATTTTACTTAAAGTGTATTGGTGGTATGGTGAGACTTACACATAATCTTTATAGGTACTTATTACATACTTTTGCAATGTTTAAAAGTACTACAAAGTTTAGTTATGATCTCATCTGACACAACACCACACATCATATACAAACATTAGAAGAATTCATGAAATGAATCATTGTCCAAAATATTTCCATGCTCGATGTTAACTCTTTGCATTACTTTATAAACTTTTCTGATTTCATAACATATCACACATTATTTTTTTATAACATTTATCATGCATTACTTAAAAAAACTTTGGTATTATTTATCTAAATGTTTAATCCAATTCCTTGTAGAATCAATGTCTTTCTTATCACCTATTATTAGTTTAATTGTGTATACTTACACATACATAACTAAGCAAAAATGCACTACAACAAGGTGGTGCAAGATATTCAATTCAAATGAAATTAAAGGAAGAAAAATCCCCATCTCCTTAAGTACTACGGTGAACATGGGGAAATAAATATCCAAAATCCAAATTGCAGATCCTATCAGAGATCGAAAGAGCATTAACTGCATAGTCTTTAGAGTGCCCACATTCACTAATGGAAGATATAGAGACAAACTGCTCAACTCAGAGTAAGCTGAGTGTGTCCCCAAGTCATCTAAGTTCACATAACTATATTGCCCGACCATCTTGGGGTTCACGACCAGACCAACAAGTTGATACTTGATTTTTATGACTACTTTCTACTTGTCCACATAAAGAGAAAGGGTGAGTACGAGAAAAATACTCATCTAACCACCATCTCACTTTGCGTGAAAGGTTGAGGTTATTTCATTCCCATTAATTTCGAAACAAAAAAAATTAAAATTCACTAGTATATAAATATAATATATAAAGATAACTGGATAAAAGTTGTTATGCGATAAAACATAAACTAAATCATTATGGAAACCATGATGTTTTGATCCTAAAAGAGAAGTTAGAGAAATCAAAGAGGAAAGGAAGAAAAGATGAAAAAGGTTAGAAAGGAACTATTTCAAGTCCTTAACTATAAAACCACACGCTCAACCGATTCAAGAAAGTGAAAATCTTGTGAATCCAACGGTTGAAAGCCGAGTATCTAAGAATCCGCAAACAAAAAAAGTATATAAACACCATGTCATATCTAAAAGTATTATTCTTTAATAAAACCATACATTTGTTTATAGTTTTCGTAAAAATAATATGTCACATATTAACTTAGGTGATTCACCCATAAAGTTAGGCCCCAATGACAAAAAGAAGGAAATGCAGATTTCACGACAAAGGTTAGGGTAACAATGTCTATAGGATATAATCGAACACTGAGAATTCCGTAAAAAAATCAAAGATAAAATGTACAACGTCTATCGTGTGTACTTTATGACTCATGATTGGAAGTACATTTAAGCAAAATTGAACATATTTTGTTGCTTCTGATAATTAGCTACCTAATTATGTTGATTTTTTCAACAATTATCTCTTGAGATAATCTTCTTATCATAATCATAATCAGGGATGTATACACTTAATATTTGAATTTGTGTCCAAGAGAAGAAAAATAGAAAATTTACGGTACTCAAATGAAGAAACATGATAATTTTCAAAATATGTTAAGTTTATCTAAATATATTTAATTTAAAATTGCATTTATATAGGGATGTAGCTCAAATGGTAGAGCGCTCGCTTTGCATGCGAGAGGTACAGGGTTCGATCCCCTGCATCTCCAATAAATTTTTTATTAAAACACAATTATATATTTTTTAAATTTAAAATAAAAATTTGGTTTAAATAACTTTTCATAGATTCTTATTTTAGTTATTTCTTTCTCTTAATATGACTTTGTTTTAGATATTAAAAGTATAAAAAGTCACTTAAAAAATTACTACTTGCCCAAGTTGCAAACTATGAAAGGGTGAAACCCACTCCCTCAACCATGATGTGTTCAGCTTAGACTGTTAGGTGTAATTTCGCACAGAACAGTGTGGAGAGTGAGCGATACCTTTCTTTCCTCTTAATCAACAAAAATACAAAAGGCTAGATCAGTAATTGCTGTCAAATTGTGCTATTGGAGAAGAACAAATAACCATAGCATGAGAAAATCGCCGAGTTGACTCAGTTAATTGATTCAATGAAGGGCGAAAGCGAGTGCTTCGAGTGCCTCCAACTTCGAATCAACTCGGACTTCTCCGATCAACTCGTCTTCAATCATGCCATTTCCGATTATCCTTTTCCTTTCGGATCCTCAGCTATTCTCGATGTATCTTTCTCTCTTTCTCTAGTTTTTCATTTTCGAATCAATTTTATTTTTTGATTTTCTTATGTTTTGGGTTTTGGAAATTAGATTGCTGGTTCAGCAGAGGGTGAATCTTCAAGTGGTCAATTTATATTGCAGTACATGTCTTGTCGTGAGAACACTTGTTTTACCAATTATGTGTAAGTTTCATGCTCTTTTTTTTTAATACATTTACTGTGTTTTTTTCCCGTTAATTGCACTTTTTAGTTTAGTTCAAACTTAATGGTTTTGTGACTTACTATTTGAGATGTCTTTTGATTTGTTTGTGATTTTATGCGTTCTTGTATAGTAGTTATCTTGGAATTCGAGTTGCAACTCAACCTTACAATATTACTTATAAAGTGAGGATTGCCCCCACTTAGTAAGACCATCTCTTATTTAATTTGAGAATCTTAACACATCTGCTCACATCTTGATCTAGGACCTACTAGCGGAAATCTGATAGCAGGTGGTCCAACGGAGTATGGTATGGATAAACTCTGATATCATTTCAAAATTTGGGTTGAGCCTAACTCATTCCTTATATTATAAAACTTATTTGTAAGATGATGATTGTCCTCCACTTATAAACATAGGTTCGGGTCATCTCTCATCCAATGTGTACTCTTAACATCCCCACACGCTTCAGACTATTTAGCTTGGTGCATGGATATAAATGGTGGGTGATCCAAATCGGTAGACTCTCATATTATCTTAGAACATGGGTTGGGATTAACTCAACCTTGAAAAACCAGCTTGTAGGTGATAATTGCTCTCACTTACAAACATTGTCCAATGTGAGACTCTTAACACATCCTTCAAGATTGGACGTCCCAATCACGTTCAAGATTGAACATCTCAATAACAAAAACCTGATAGCAGGTGGTTTAACCGATCATGGATAGACTTAATACCATGTAGAAAAGTGTTTCTAATATATTTTGATGCTATGTAACAATACAATATCTAATCTGTTTAAACGAAGCAAATTCTAGATCTAATAAACTTTGTTTAACGGGCCACATACTATAATATAAAAGTAACTAAGAAAATTATTATTTACAATAAGTTATAATAAAATATTGATGTTTTATTTATTGTTTAGCTTTATTGTTGTGAGATTAATTAACGGTTGGTTATTACTTATAAGTAATAAACTCTTGTACTGTTTGCAGAAATGAATATATTTTGGATAGTAGTGAAAGCACTAGGAGTGATGATCACGATAATGGTTGTGACCAGTACAATGATATAGTTAATGGTGGAAATGGATTTTCTTTATCTGATGAGTCTGAAACTGGAAAAGATCCGTCTAGGAATATGACTTGTAATCATTCTGGAAGGGTTTCTTGCTTGAGGACAATCGCTTCGCTTGCCCCGAACGCTCGTGTTGACAAGTGTTCCTTTTCTGTACTTCAAGAGGCTGCCAATGATTTCTTGTCCGGGTTAACTGAATGTCACGTGTTAGAATCACTGGGTCTTTTCATTGATGGGAAAGCATCTGGGCGGGACAGTATGAATTTCCTTAGTTTAATTGGGTTTCCATCATTTGAAGAACACACCTTTCCAGGCACTTTGAGGCATCCAAATATAGCTCCTGTACTCACAATTCTAAAAGCGTCTGACTATACTAACATAGTGCTTCCGAAGACTCCATACAACTTGGAAACTATTCTTCATTTTAACCCCAATGCAATAAAGTCTGATTGGAATAGAAGATTTCTTATGTATCAGCTACTCTCGGCCTTATTGTACATGCATGGTTTAGGGGTTTCCCATGGTAATATATGCCCGTCCAATATTATGTTGACGGACTCATTATGGTCTTGGCTGAGATTATGGAATGAACCTGTATTGGAATCTAATTTAACTTTGCAAGAGAGTGAGAGTGTTAATTCAAAACCTGCAAAAGTTGGTTGTAGTAATGGTAGCTGTCACTCTAATGACCTTTATGCTGATCTAAAGCTTTCTGCACAAATTGATTGGCATTCCAGCTTTCATCAGTGGTGGAGAGGAGAGCTAAGTAATTTTGAGTATTTACTCATCTTAAACAGATTAGCTGGAAGAAGGTGGGGGGACCATACATTTCATCCCGTAATGCCTTGGGTTGTTGATTTTAGCTCAAAACCGGATGATAATTGTGATGCAGGGTGGCGAGACTTAAGCAAGAGCAAATGGCGCTTGGCTAAAGGTGATGAACAGTTGGATTTCACCTATTCAACGTCTGAAATCCCTCATCATGTATCAGATGAATGTCTGTCGGAATTGGCCGTGTGCAGCTATAAAGCAAGAAGGTTGCCTTTGAGTGTTCTTCGGATGGCTGTTCGTTCAGTGTATGAACCTAATGAATATCCTTCTTCAATGCAGAGGCTCTATCAATGGACGCCCGATGAATGCATTCCAGAGTTTTATTGTGATGGCCAAATTTTTAGGTCGATACATGATGGTATGACTGATTTGGCTATACCTTCTTGGGCAGAGAGCCCCGAGGATTTCATTAAATTGCATCGTGATGCATTGGAAAGTAATAGGGTGTCATTTCAACTCCATCACTGGATAGATATAATCTTTGGGTACAAAATGTCTGGCCAGGCTGCAATTGTTGCTAAGAATGTTATGCTTACTCAATCAGAATCCACTATACCGAGATCAACTGGACGTCGTCAGCTCTTTATGCGACCACATCCCATTCGTCACGCCACTGCCAGAATAACACGTAATGGGTCCAATAAATATGCCAAAGTTTTGACCCAAACAAATGAAATGCAGCGAGAGACATCTCTTCTATCCGAAACTGCTTATCTACAAGAACTGGAACAAGCATCTGCATTTTCAGAACATGCTAGGCATTTGAATGCTTGTTACCGTTACCCATTAAGTCAGATGAAAAGAAAGAACATCTCATCACTGGGAGATCCAACAGCAGGGACATTTAATAAAAATATAAGTGATGTATCTTTGATTGACAGAAATTACTGGGTGCCGTATAAAATGAATCATATATCCTTTCTTCAACATATGAAAGAGGAAGATGAAGGCTCCTCAGGATATCCAGACTTGCTTCTCTGGAGGCAGAAGTTGTCGTCTTCAAGACTTGCCTCTGAAGATATTGCAAGGGACATATTTTCTGTCGGTTGTCTCTTGGCAGAACTTCATCTTTGCAGGCCGCTCTTTGATTCAATCTCATTGGAAATATACTTGGAGGATGGAACATTACCGGGATTTCTGCAGGAACTACCTCCTCATGTTAGAATACTCGTTGAAGCATGCATCCAAAAGGATTGGATGAGGTATCAGCGTACACGCGCACATCTGCATTCTGCAACTGAATGCATGTGTTTGTCCTATTAGGTATGCTTTTTCTGGGCTTGTTTTTTCTATCAGGTTATTGAAATGTAACTTTTTTTCTATATAGGAGGCCATCGGCCAAAATTCTTCTGGAATCACCTTATTTTCCAAAAACAATCAAGTCCTCCTACTTGTTTCTTGCTCCACTTCAGCTTGTTGCTAGAGATGAATCTCGCCTTCGTTTTGCTGCGAATCTTGCAAAGCAGGGAGCTCTCAGGCAAGTGGGTGCATTCGCAACTGAAATGTGTGCTACTTATTGCCTACCACTTATACTGAATGCTGTGAGTGATACTGAAGCTGAATGGGCATATATATTACTGAAGGAATTGATAAAATGCCTAACAGCACAAGCAGTGAAAACATTAATACTACCAACCATACAGAAAATTTTACAGGCTAGTTGCTAATTTCATTGTGACTTTTATTTAGTCTGCAGATGTCTTTTCTAGCTTTTATTTTATTTTTTTGAAAAATTCTTCAGACTTTATATTTAGACATCTTTTTGCAGAACACAGGTTATTTACATTTAAAGGTTTCCCTTTTACAAGATTCATTTGTACGTGAAATATGGAACCGAGTTGGTAAACAAGCATATCTGGAAACTATTCACCCATTGGTCTTATCAAACTTGTATATTTCTCCGGATAAAAATTCAGCTGCATCTGCTTCGGTGCTTCTAATTGGCTCCAGTGAAGAGATTGGCGTACCAATTACCATCCATCAGGTAATTTTAGTTTTGCAACAACCTTCAGTAGTATGTTTTCCGATGTCCACATACATGCACCCCCACATAGGTGCAATCGTTATTGTTTTATTAACCTTATATTATTGAATCAGACTATCTTGCCTCTTGTTCACTGCTTTGGGAAAGGACTGTGTGTAGATGGCATTGATGTGCTGGTCAGAATCGGTATTCTTAACTAATTGATTTTCATATTTTTCCATATTTTGTTACTGAGATCTTCAGTTTTAATCCCCTTTCATTTTTTGACTTCTCAGGGGGTATTTTTGGGGAAACGTTTATTATTAAACAGATGCTACCATTACTAAAAAATGTTGTTCGGTCCTTCATTGATGTGTCATGCATGAATAAGCCTGATCCTGTCCAGAGTTGGAGTGCTTTAGCACTTATTGATTGTATGATGACTATAGATGGCCTTGTAGCTTTCTTGTCAGAAGAAGTCATTGTAAAGGAGCTGCTTGAAGTATGTTTTTTATTCTCTTTTCGCTTCAAAATGCTTTAATTGACTATATATATTTACAAAAACTAATTGTTGAATGCATTATGAATACACAGGACATAAGTGGCATACACATTGGGGTTCTTATGCAGAAACATATGGAATTTGCTGTGCTTCAGGTTCTTCAAATTCTTCATTGGTTTGTTTTGAATCTGTCACCCTTTTCTTGGATCCATTGGCTTTAACAGACATCTAAGCTTTACCCTTAACCAAGGGTGTTTTTCTTTTCAATCACAAGTCACTATGGATTTACAGTTTTACATGAATATGCTAGGATTTTCTTTTCTGCCTTGTTTTAATTAGAATGATCAAGATGAATAGTTATTATGGTGTATCAATGATTCAGGGTTGTGCCTTGGCTTACAGGTTTTGAAACTGAGCATTGCACTAAAATAGATTAACACACTATATAGCACTTCTTCCAAATTGTTTGTGAATGTTGTGCCATTTTCCGAAGTTATTCTTCAAATGCTTTACTTAAATTGTTAAATAATTCTTAGTTGCCTTCTGTTGTCAGGTTGCTGCTAGTACTCTCTTTGGAATTTGTCAGCGGATGGGAGCAGATTTGACGGCATTGCATATTCTTCCAAAACTTAAAGAACTATTTGATGAGCTTGCTTTCTCCCAGGAAATTTCTAAAGGTTCGACTACTGTCGGCAGAAACTTCAAGGTTTCCAAATTAAAAATTGGAGGGGACTTCCAAATTGAGAGTCGTATGGATCTTGTGTGAGTGTCATAAGACTCAAAACTGAATTCTGGAGTTGGTTTTATGCTGGGAGAAATCACTTTCCTTGGCTATTTAATGCAAAACTAAAATAACTCTAGGTAAAAAAGTGGAGAAAATGGTATGTAATAAAAGGGAACGGAAAGGAAGTCAGACTAAGATTATAGGATAAACATAAATGATTAGGTTTATTTTGAGTCATATTAGTTGTTAATATCAAGTTCTAAAAGTCAGTTGTACTAAGCCCCTCTTTATAGTGAAAGGCACGCTATCCCGCATAAATATAATACGAAGATTCCCACCACCTACCTCCCCAAAATGCTAGAGCGGATAGACAAAGACAATATGTGTGGCTAGGAAAATCTATTTGTTAGATGTAGGTGGTGGGAATCTTTGTATTATATGCGGGACTGTTTTCTTTATTATTGGTGTTTTAGCTTTGAATCTTTACCTTCTTGGGTTGTTATTTTCTATAAACCAAGATCTCTTCCGTCTTAACAAAATTCAAAGCTTAGTGTCTGAACAAGACACATACTCCATTCTTTGCTTTTCTTTTGATCTTTTTTCTGTTAGGACTAATGGTCATAATCCATATTCATAACACCGAATACAAAATTAAATGTATTTCTTAATAGGCTTAACTAAATGAAATATAATATAATACATTCCCTTGGCTTATTCCAAAACACATTTTCCTTTTTTAGAGGTATTTGACTTGTATTCCAAAACACATTTTCCTTTTTTAGATTCCTTAAACAATGCCCTTGGAGTACTCATTACCATGACCCTTCTTTGAATATCACTGTATATATAGAATCAGTATTCCTTAAATATCCTCATGCCCTACATACAATCACCATAAGCATCATTTAACTACTCTACCCTGGTATCTCAACCCAGCTGCAATTTCATCCTAATTTACTAAGGTTATGCACATTACTACCTGATATTGCATGTTCTAGTGTTCCAACTGTCGTCAAAATAACTCTTAATTTGAGAAGCATAGGAGCAGTACTTAATGTATTAGAGCTCAGCCTTGAAAACACACATCAATGACATGTTTTTTAATCCAAAAAGTCACATACTCTACAAATTCACCTGAAACCAGAGAGTTGTGCTGTTTTCCACATTAGGCCGGGTATTGCAAAAGGTCATTAAATCGGATGGATAGGTCCTTAATTTTGTAAATTTAAGGGAATGAGAAATTGGAGTTATACGATGTCGTCAAAGTGAAACTAATTCTCTACTATAAATATTCATGTCATCCTAGGCCCATTTCCAACTTTGTTTTATTTCAAACTATGCATGATTTATTTGCCTTATTTTCTTCCTTTATTTTCTTAGTATGCATAAATTTTAATGGGTAATATGCAGGTTGCTTCTCTATACCTTGTTTGCGTCTCTTCTTGGGATTGAGAAGCTTCGTCAATGTTGTGCTACATGGTTGCTTCTTGAACAGTTACTTCTACGCCGTCATAACTGGAAGGTATCTTGCTTTACATTTGTTTTTTCTTCATCCCATATAAGAGTTTTTGTTGATGCGATAATTTCTGTTGCATAGCCTTGTGTACGTCTTTCTTTTTTGTTCTTTCTAAACCTGTTGTGGTTCAGTGGGAATATGCAGGAGAATCATCAAGAAATGGCTCAGAAAATAACATTGCTAGAAGACCTGCAATTTGCCAGGGACTCGCATCTGAATACAATCCCGCAAAGTTGTTGCTTAATGGGGTTGGCTGGTCAATTCCACAATCCCAGGGTAGTAGAGGTGCCAAAAATTTGATTCAGAGAAGATCATTCAAAGTTCATCATAGCCCAGTAGTAATGCAAGAAGGAACGCCAAACCAAGTGAACCTTGAACCATGGTTTTGGTTCCCTAGTCCAGCCACCATCTGGGATGGGCCTTCATTTCTTGGGCGGGTGGGGATCCAAAAAGATGATCTTCCTTGGAAGATCAGAGCATCTGTAATCCACTCTATACGTGCACATCATGGAGCAGTGAGGTCTATGGCGGTACATCAGGATGAATCTACCATTTTTACTGCTGGAATTGGCCAAGGATATAAAGGAACTGTTCTGAAGTGGGAATTGAGCCGAACGGACTGTCTGTCCGGCTATTATGGCCACGAGGAGGTTTGTTTCTTCATTCTTTCTGAATATAAAACTCTTCAACCATGCAGAAGTAATTCTACATCCCTGTAGTATTTATATATTTCTACAGCAGAGAGCTATTCAGTACTGTCAAGTTTCAACTATGGTATCGATATGCTAACTACAAAGCGAAGCATCATAGATGATGATTTTAAACAAAATGGGCTGTGGTATAATTTGATGTATTAGGAACTAGATCAGTAAAATACAACCGATAGTATAGCCAATCGTAACAGTTACCCTTGACCCTAAGTTGAGCGATGCTTATAGGTTTTTTCATCTGTGGTATTGAATATAATAACTACAAAGTGAAGCGTGATGGATGAAGGTTTTAAACAAAAGGGGCTGTGGTATAATTTGATGTATTAGGTACTAGTGAAATAAAATACAACTATTAGTATAGCCAATGACAATTACTCTTGACCTTGAGTTGAGTTATGCTTACATGTTTTTTCTGCTTCAAATAGCTTTCCAATTTCATTATTCTACAGCAACATTTCCTATGAATATGATACTTGTTACTCATCTCAAATTTTAGGTTGTGAACGATATTTGCATTTTATCATCTAGTGGAAGAGTGGCATCTTGTGATGGCACAATTCATATTTGGAATAGTCAAACAGGAAAGCAAATATCTGTATTTGCCGAATCCGAAACTGAATCTGGCCATCCCACGAGCCATCCAACATCTGTACCAAAAGTTAGCAGTGACCAGGCAAATGTCCTTAATTTGAATACTCTATCAAATGGAATGTTGTCTAGCGCATTTGATTCAAGTCTTTATACTTGTATGCATCTGTTGGACTCTGCTGAAACTCTCGTAGTTGGCACTGGAAATGGTTCTCTCAGGTGAATTAATTCTGTTTTAATCTCCATTTCAATCGGATACAAATTAGAAAATATGTTGATGCCCTTCAACTTAAATTTTTTGCTGTATTGTACAGGTTCATTGATGTTGCTCGAGGTCAAAAGCTTCATATCTGGAGGGGGGAATCTAATGAACCTAGCTTTCATTCGCTTATTTCTGCCATTTGTTCCTCTGGTTCTAACAAGACTCAAGCAGGTGGAATTTCCAACTCACCATCTTTAATTGCAACTGGACTAAGCTCTGGTCACTGTAAATTATTTGATGCAAAGAGTGGAAATGTTATTTCTTCATGGCGTGCTCATGACGGATATGTGACGAAGGTATCAGTTAAGTTCAAATTTCAAAATATTAAGGACTACACAATTTGATTTTACTCACAGCTTCATCAATGTCTTTGTTTACAGTTGGCATCACCTGAAGAACATCTACTCATTTCCAGCTCTCTGGATAGAACTTTACGAGTCTGGGACTTAAGAATGTAAGTGCATCTGTACTCATACCTGTTCCTATCTTATCCCCTTTTTAATCTCCTCAGTAAGAATGTTTTACAAGATGTAGATGCATATACTTGCACTCTAGGAAAATCTTTAATTTCCTAGTAATTAAAATGATTAAAAAAAATCTTGTTTGATCTACACTCTTGTATGTTTTCATGCTTTTGAGTCCTTCATTTTGCTTGGTATATAGTACATGTTATTCGAAGATGCATTCTGAAAGAAGAACCTAAATGAAAATGACATGCTTTCTTTCTGATTTCTGGATATAGATATATCCTGTAGCTCATCTCTTTATTACTCATGCAGGAATTTACCGTCACAACCCATTATTTTCAGAGGTCATTCAGATGGCATATCCAGTTTCTCCATTTGGGGCCAAGACGTTATTTCAATTTCCCGGAATAGGATTGGGCTTCTTTCCTTGTCTAAGTCTACCAATGAAATGGTATGTATTTCTTTTTTGGAGGCTACTAGCGTGATGTGGATAGGAATTAGAGAGGGTTTGTATATTTTGCATGTCTAGCACCTAATTATAAATGTCAAAATAACTATTTTTTAGCATTTGGGATAAGTCTAACTCAACCTTATAAAATCGACTTGTAAGGCGAGAGCTGTCCAAACATTATAAACAATACACGTGCCATATTTGTAGGCAATGTGGGGGCTAAGTCCACTCTTTCACACTAAACACATTAAAGTTAGGTGTTGGAGACTGCAACCAAAGCTCTTTGATATATTACTCATCCTTACAAAACTAGCTTGTAAGGTGAGGACGACCTAATAAACATTACACAAGCCATATCTCTAGACAATGTGGGGCTAAATCCCTTCACACCCAGCACAATTAAGGTGTTGGAGTTTGCAATGAAGATAGCCTAAATGTAATTGGGTGGCTAGAGACAGCAATGAAGGCTGAATTTCCAACACCCCCTCACTCTCATCCCCACTGAGCCTCAAGCATGGACGATGTGGAAACCTGACAGAGCTAGAATACTCTATGATACACAAGCATTATAAACACTACACAAGCCATATCTCTAGGCAACATGAGGCTAATCCACTCTTTTACACATGAGAGTGTTGGAGATTGTAACAAAAGCTTTTAGATATAAAATATGACATCATCCTTTCAAAACTGACTTGTAAGGTGAGTGTTATCCAAATTTTATAAACACTGTATATCTCTAGGCAATATGGGGCTAAATCCACTCTTTTACACCCAACACAGTGTGTTGGAGGTTGCAACAAAAGCTTTTAGATATGAAATCGGACCTAATTCATCATTTCAAAACCGGCTTTTAAGTTGAATGCTCTCCAAATTCTATAGACACTACACAAACCATATCTCTAGGTAATGTAAGACTAAATTCCTTCGCACCAACACAATGAAAGTGTTGGAGGTTTCAATGAAGGTAACCTAATTTCCGCAATTAGGCGGTTATGGGCTGAATGAATGCGAAATTTCCAATACACCCCTTGGGTTCGAGTCCAATGAGCCTGAAGCGTGTAAGATGCGGGAAACCCAACAACAGGTATAGGATAAACTCTTATATAATCTTAAAATTAAACTCTTATATAATCTTAAAATTTGGATTGGTCTATTCAACTTTACAAAATCGGCTTGTAAGGCGAGGATTGCCAAGTTTTATAAACACTACACAAACCATTTCTCTAGACAATGGGGTACTAATCCACCCCCTCACACACAACACAGTGAAGGTGTTGGAGGTTGCAGCAAAGACAGCCTAAATGTCGTGGTTAGGCGTCTAGGGGCAGACCGCGGTGAAGACAATTTCCAACACACACACTCACACTTAGGCCCAATGAGTTTGAAGTCTGAGGGATGTGGAAGGCCAACAACTGATCTAGGATTGACTCTTAATACCTTTTAGAATTTGGATTGACTTAACTCAATCTTACAAAATCGGCTTGTGAGCTGAGAATTGTCCAAGTTTTATAAACACCTCACATGCTATATCTCCGGGCAATAACGTGGAACTAAATTCATCCCTTGACACGTAACACAGTGAAATTTTGGAGGCTTTGATGAAGGCAACCTACGGCAATGTGGAGATAATATATTAACACAGTGAAATCATGACACATCGCTTTTTATGTTATTTTAAAATTTGGAGAGAGCAGTGGAAGTAAATTTTTTTAAGAATTATATACCAAAGGAATACTGAAAATTTCTTACCAAGATGTGGTAAAGCTCAGTTTCCAAATTCAGTTGCATGTGTTAACAGCCTTGTAGGCTTGCATTCCTTTGTTCTTGATGTCATTGTTGAATGATGATATTGATTTCTCAAAATTTTGGTGATGATTATGTGGTTTCATGACACAGGATGGGCAGCATCACATTATCCCCCAGAAACTCTATGTTTCTGATAATGGAATGAGAAGCTTATCGGCATTATCAAGTATCAGTATACTTCCTTTCTCTCGATTGTTTCTTATTGGAACAGAAGATGGTTTTTTGAGAATATGTTGTTAAATATGCTTCTTTCTTCTCTTTAATATTTATTTGAGAATATGTTGTTACATTTTATTTTTTTCTGTTATAGGGCTAAAGTCATAAATCATTTGTTGATTCATATTTAGGGTTATATTAAATCAGTTCAAATTAATACTAATTTCTCCTTTATTAACTATGTATCATCAAATATTATTTACTCACCTTAATTTTTTTTTTTGCAAATGCTAACTAATTCCTTAACAATGATTAAAGTTTAAAAATAATAAGCCTTTATGTAGTTTTAAAGTTATTTATTTATTTAATGTTTATTTTTAATAAATTATTTATGTCTCATAAAATAAATGATGTAAAATATGTGGGTGTGAGGAATTATGGATGGTTATTTTTTATTCCATGGAATAAGATTCCAAACCTATAATATGGAAATAATAAATGACAAAACCAAGTGTGAAATAACATGGGAATAAAAAATGGCAAAATCAAGCGAAAAATAAGTTTCTGGGAATAAAAAGTTATTTGGTATAATTTATTAAAATTTGAAATAAATATGAAAATGAAAAATATTCCAGCTATCCAAGAAACAAACGCCCTCCTAAGTATTTATATTTTATTATTTAATACATTCTTTCCTATTTTTAAGAGATAATTTATTTTTTAAATTGATTGAATAATTAATATATTTAATCTATAAATCGGTTAAATATATTAATGATTTAATGAATTTGAAAAATAAATCGTCTTATGTATAAAGGAGTAGAGATAATAGTTTTTAAAGATTTTCATTTTATTTTGTTTCTCTTTATATTTATATAATAAAAGGTAAAACAAAAATTTATATTAAAAGTTTGATTATAATGAAATGAACATGTAATGTTTTTCTTCTTCTTTCACATGTGTTAGATTTTTGTTGTTAGACTAGTTTATTAAAGGGGAGAAGGGAAGATCATACGATGAGGTGGCAAACGGGCATGTCCGTCTCGCAAAAGTCCAAAAAAAATGGGGTTAATGTGTGTCTAAAACTTAGGCCCACCCCACAAAAAGTGAGGACGGGACGGGAAAGTCCGCGGGCATTGCGCTTTTTAAGTCTAAAAATGCAAAAAATTATGTAAGCGGACATGCTCACAAAAGTCTGCGACAAAAACGAAGTGGGACGGAACAGACACATTATATGATGAATGCCTAAATCTTTGATCCGTCCTGCACTAAAGTGCGGACAAAACGGACATGACCAGCGGGTTGGGCCCGTTTTGCCACCCCTACCGAAAAGGGAAACGTATCTTTCCTGAATAAAAATAATAGTAGTAGACAAAATGAGACAATTTATTTGTTAAAATGACTTCCAATATTTTATGAGACCTAAGCATGACAAGTGAACCTATAAACATACGTACTCGGTTGAACTCCTTTTAGATTTCTTAATTTTAAAAGATAAGATAAGCACGAGACAACCTGTCGCATTTATCAATATTTGTATTAACACTTTCAATATTTTCAATGAATATTTAATGATTAGATTAATTTTGGTTGAGTTGTTGTTTTTAGGGGTGTAATCTATTTGGATTGGATCGGTTTTAAAAAAAAAGGTTTGAACCGTTGATCGAACTAAGTTAATTGGTTTGTTTCAATTTTGATTGATCGGTTTATAATATATTTTTTAAATATTATATTTGTAGTTTATGAGTTATAAACTAGTGTTGACATGCTTTGATACAACTAATGTAACATCCTAAACCCCAAAACTTATATAAGAAGAATTATTCGACAACTTAAGGTGTCACCAACGACAACCCAACAACAGTTTTCAACATATTAGCAACATGCATCAGAAATCATATTATAACAACTTCAATTTAAACTTCAACAAATAAAGTATTAGCTCTAAAACATCAATCTCAACATTGACTCAAAACATAACAAACGTCTCGTTCTTTATGTTACAAGATCAGAGCACTAGAACCACTAAATAGGGATAAAGTTAAAACTAAAAAACGAAGAATTGTTCCAACAAGTCATCTTCCACACACAACAACTTTACTCCTGAGTATCTGCAAGATGCCCATGATGGACAAGATTAAGCAAAAGGGATGAGAAATAAACTTCAATATAAACAGCGTAAAGAATGCAAAAGTAGAGAAACATACAACAAGCCATACATTTAATACACAACCAATGTCACCATAATCTCACACTCATTCACAATAATATGCAAGTATATGGAATACGACTCATGACACAATGTGACACTCTGTATATGGTACCAACTCAATATTTGGTTCTCTCTAGAACGGAGTCCCCTTATGAGCCCATGAGACCCCCTCATTCTGAGCTCGAAGCTCCCCTTTCTGAGCTTGGGACAAACCACTGATCCCCCCCTTCTGAACTAGCAAACATGCCTCTTTCAACGATACGACACAATGGTGCATGTCCATACAAATCAATGCAATAACAACAATAATGCTTATGGTCCCCCTTCTGACCATAAATAACATGCATTGACACACAATGATAATCCCCCTTTATGAATTACTATTCATCAATAATAACAAAAATGTACACCAACAAATATATAATTAATCACCATATAATAATGTATTTCACAACAATGTTAATCATATTGTCATCATGTAACAACACAAAACAACATCATACACATCTCATACCATTGCTCCATGAAGCTAAGGCAATTCTCAATCAACACAAATAGTTCCACCATAATTAATTAAATTCATGATAATTAATTAATTAACGACACCAACATGCCCAAACAATGGTCATACATCACCCAAACAACAGAAACACCTCAAAAATCCGAACTGACAGCTCAAACCATGCAACAGGGACGAAAACACCCCTTCTAACAGCATGACGGGTGACCCGTCATCCTGGTGACGTCTGTCACCTGTTTAAAACACTCATTTTGTCATCATACTGATGACCGGGTTGGAAAACCAATCCCGAAGAGCATGATGGTTTCTCCGTCAGAGTGTTGATGCATGTCAGCGTATCAAGGCGCATGACAAGTAACCCGTCAACTGGGTGATGCCATAAGGCAAAAATGGAAATTCTGGAATGGGAGTCCCCTTGAACTCCGATTTTTGACCTCTGATCATTCCCACACGCCCAAAAAATATTATCACAAAAGTACACAAATTATTCATCAATTTTAGTACATTCATGATTATGTTCAAACCTTCAACAACTTCAACAATGACATACAAACATATACACATAAAGAAAATCAGCTATACATAAATTCAGTCACGAAAATTAGATGAACACACCTTTAATCATCAATTTCTAGAACCACATATAACAATAAAACTTCATAAGCATTTCACAAAATTCCTAAAGAGAGTAAGGGTCTTTCTTCTCTACCTCTCATGCAATACACCCATATAAAATCTCTTTCTCTACCCATGCCTCGGATTTCTTGCAAAATTCTGAATTGGTGACAGTTTGTTCTTCCTCCTTCAAGCCCTAGCCTCAATTTCTCTTCAAAAATCTATTTCACGCATTAACAACTTTAATGTCTCTAATTCCTTTTTATCTCAAAAATCTAATTTAATCTATAAGTAATTATACTAAGGCCCATTTTTTTTTTAATATTCACCACTTCCCTTATATCCCTATAGTTCATATTTTCCACCCAAAAACTTATTTTTCCATTTTATTTTAATGAGTTAATTAAAAACATTTATCCATTCTAATTATTTTCAATTAATTTAATTATTCTAGTTCTTCTAATCCTTATACTATCCTACTAATGCTCTCACTACACCCCACCAATGCCCTACATGCACATACAATTTACTATACATATTTAAAAGCACACCACATACCAATTAATGAAATAAAATACGAATAATTTTATTAAATAAATTAATCAAATTTCAGGGTGCTACAATAAACATGTCTTATAATAATGTAGTTAACATTGTTTTGGAATTTATACCAGTTAACATTATTTTAGAAATAGTCATAATCAGTTAGATAGTTTTGGAACTTATACCTGTAATAATGTAATCAACATTGTTTTAGAATTTATACCAGTTAACACAAACTTCCATGTAACCAGTTTAGTTCATACAAACTTATAACATAGTTATATCAATTAACATTGTTTTGGAAAATTCATATAATGTTACACAACTTTGGAACAATATCAATTACCATAGTTTTGGAACAATATCAATTGACATAGTTTTGGAATAGTTCATAATCAAAACATATTTTTTATTCATAATTAGTTGACACATAAGTTACAACATGGTTGTTTCAACTTCATTACACTTTTTGGAACTATATCAATTGACAAAAGTTTTGCAGCTAGTCTTATTAACAACAGTGGAACCTTGTTTTGCAGGTAATATACTTTTAACAAGGACAATTATTTTATTTTTGATGATGACAACTTTTGTCTAATGATGACAAGTCAAACATAAATGGTTAAGCGGTTAAATATGCAAAGCTAAGTATTAGGGTTTGACGGATTTGACTATACGACGATGACAATCAAATGGATTATAAACTCAAGCCTCGTCTCAAATAAACTCAAGCAAGTGACTACAAGAAATAAATCATCCGAAAAAGTCTTGAAGTGACTATACCTTGATTGTACCGAGTGAATACTATGTAAAGCATATAGGAGTTCTCGTAAAAATGGATGGCTACAACACACACACACACACACAAACAATTTTTTAAACATATTTTCTCAAGAAAATATTTTCAAAAATATCTTGAAGTTGTGCCAGATGAGCTGTAAGGTGTCTGGAAAGCTCTAGGCAATTTTTTTTGTCTTAACAAATCGGTTGACACATTATCCCAATCGATTGAGAGAGTTTAAAAATGAGCCATAAACGATTAGGACAATATATTAATAATGTGCAACAACTAGATATCTTTTCTTTCCCTTTTGAACTTAATAATAATAATTATTTTTAGGGTATCTAATCGATTGACAATGTCTCCTAATCGATTAGGAAGTCTTAAAATGCATTAAAAACAATTTCAATTTTGAGCTAATCTCTAGCCTATAAATAGAGGTCCCTTCCCTCATTTCAAATCATTCAGAATCTCTCTCTCTCTCTCTCTCTCTCTCTCTCTCTCTCTCTCTCTCTCTCTCTCTCTCTCTCTCTCTCTCTCTCTCTCTCTCTCTCTCTCTCTCTCTCTCTCTCTCTCTCTCTCTCTCTCTCTCTCTCTCTCTCTCTCTCTCTCTCTCTCTCTCTCTCTCTCTATATCTATATATATATATATATATATATATATATATATATATATATATATATATATATATATATATATATATATATATATATATATATATATATATATATCTTTTACATTTCATTTGCAAATTGTTGAAATCATCGATTGTGTGATCAATACGTTTGGCTAAAATTTTTATAAATCTTTTGAAAGAGGTTTATTTAGGTGATCACAATCAATTAGATTTTGGTTGGATTTGAAGATCAATAAAACCATACATAAACTTTTCTTTTACTTATTCTTACTAATATTTTAGCCAAAGTGTTTTTTCGAGGAAGTTCTTTTGTGAGTGAGGATAATTTGTAATTCTGGAAGGGTAGAATTGCAAGTTTACCAAGGAAGTTTATTTTACACATTGTTTGAAAATTTTATCATATTAGGGATTGTTTGGGTTATAAGCTAAACCCGTAAAAAGCTTTGGTTTAGGGATTGTGTGATCAAACCCTTGTTTAGGTGTGAAGGCTTAACTCGTGTCAAAATCTTTTATAGGTTCTTGATTAGCTTGTGGTAAAACCAACGTTAGGTTAAAACTTAACCCAATATTAAAAGCTTGATAAGGTTCAAGATTAGTCCGATATTAAAATCTCTTAGCTTTTTGGTTAGCCCATGGTAAAACCAAGGTTTAAGGTTCGTGAGCTCAGACTGGTGTTAAAAGCTCGAAGACTAATTGCTCTAAGATTCTCGTGGAAAGGAGACTAACTGTTTCGATCTGCTGTTTGTAAAGGAGACTAATCGCTTCGATTCGTTGTTTGAAAATGAGACTAACTGCTTCAATCCACTATTTGGAAGGAAGACTCACCGCTTCATTCTGACGTTTGAAAGCAAGACTCACTAGCTCATTCCATTGTTTATTGTTTAGTTAGAAGTCAACCTTAAACTTCATTTTTTCTTGTATAAGAGTACAACCTACTAAAAGCTCTCAATTTTATTGGATGGTCTCAAGATCAATTATTGGGGACAAGACTAAGTCGTTTTTTGACTGAACTTGTATAACTCTTGGTGTTCCTCTCCCCCTTTAATTCTTTAAATTTATGCAATTTATATTCTGCAAATTTACTTTTCACTACTTAATATTAAAACTATCTTCAAAATGATTGTAAACTCTGATGTTAAATCGAAACGTTTTTCAAAAGCATGCTTTTCAGAACCACCCAATTCACACCCTCTTGTGTGGGAAGCCACATATCCAACAATAATAACTAGTCTTACTTCATAATACTTCTTGTAACTAGTCATATTAACAACACAAAACTCATGACAAATGTAAACTTCAACTGCACATTCAGAAACTTTATCTTCATCTTCAATTCATCTTCTTTGAGTCAGCCTTCATTCACCTGAATATTCTTTACACTTAATCTTTTATGTAACAAAGAAATCAATTCTTTTTGTGTTGGGTCATCTCTTCATCATACCAAACAAAATGATTGCATCTTTTATGTCCCTAAAGCTACAAAGAATATAGAAGAAGAAAAAGTTCGGGGATTTCTGAATCACACATAATGAACATTGAATGGAAGAGTTTCAAAATATTAATACCTTATACATCCCACACCCATAAAAACGACGTCCTAGGTTAGAATTGGTCCATGATGTCATCAGTGGTGCATCAAGACCACACCTACATTCGTCTCAGATGGAATGAGATTTCGTGCGATTACTTGCTTGAGATAACTGGAACATGATTGTTTTTGATGAGGATGATTTAGGCGATGTTATGGGTTTAATGTTTGTCTGAAGTTGAGGATGATGGAATGACATCCAATCAACGAAGAAGATGATGGAGTGTAACAAATGAGGAAGACAATAATTTAGGGTTTGTCTTTAGTTAATTTTAATAGGACTAAATAATTTAAGAAATAACTAAAATATAAAATAATGAATTTTTTAATTTGATGTTATCATATATAAACACTTTAATGATGTGATTCTGTCTTTTGAAATGTCATATACATAACTATGAAGAAAAAATCCAAAAAAATTAATAAAAGAATAAAAAATTCAAATTTTCTCAAAAAAACAAAAATTAAAAATGTAAGAAAAAACAAAATAAAAACTGCATTTAAATCTAATCATTTTATAAAGTAAGAAAAAGTATGGTCATCTAATTTGGTTCAAATCTCTCTCTCCTTTATAGCTTTATTAGATGCGTCAGTTCAATTTACACATTAGTTATAAAATATGATTATTTCGTTATTTTTTTAAAAAATATGTTATTTAAGGATTTAAATTGAAATTAATGATTATTTTAAAAAAAATTCTAATCTATAATATTGTCAAGATATTGATTAAATAAATAAATAAATAATTTCTAAAATAATTTTAAAAGGTTTTATATTATCATCACTAAGTTTTGATAGTATAGATGAACCTTAAATTATCCTTTAGATCAATTAACATATATGAGTTAAGTTAGATTCCTCTCTTAGTAGTTATGATTAACTAATTATGTAAAACATTTTTCGTTGATTATGTGTATAAATTGTTTTAGAAAATATATAAGGTTTTCTTCTACTGTACGAAAGTGTTAGACAGGTGTACATGGTATATTTGGTAGTTTCTTTTTTATAACAGGTGATTTGGCAAAATAAAATGCTAATTAAGAGACAAGTTATAATAATTTAACGTTTAATGTTGAGAAGTGGGAACCGCCCATTGCAAATAAATTAATACTTTAGAAAGAAATATCTAGAGTGTCAACCTTTCACCCAAACATATCGAGATAGTAAACAAAAGTCCAGTCAAAGATGAATTTCAATTTTAATAAATACAAAATGACGTAAGTTCTGAGGCATCTATATATTTTATATTCCGTTTTATAAAAATTATCATATTTAAATAATTAATGATTTTTAAGAAAATCATTAGATAGACCGATTTTGATAATAAAATTAATATCATTTATTAAAATATTCTTATTAATTATAATTAAAAAAATAGTTGAATAAAATAAAAATTAATAAATAGAAATATGATAATGAAAAAATAATAATAAATATTGGATAACAATTATTTTGAGACATGAAAAAAAATATATAAATGTTTAATTTGCTAATTAATATGTCAAAGCAAAGGTGCTAGTATTTGTTCATTGTGTTTTTCCTTTATTATTAATTTTTAAAAGCAAAATAAATTATTATTTTTGGTGGTTGTCCTAAATGGATTCAATTATTTTGATTTTCAACGATTAAATTACAGTTATAATCTCTAGCAACTAGCAAGTAATTTTCAACGACTTGTTTACAGCATGGTTTAGAGTTGAAAGTTTCTAATATAGAAAAGAGAACAATCAAAATTCATCTAGAGATGGTAATTGAATCCATTAAAATAAAATTCATTCAATCCATTCCTAAAAAATTCATTCAATTCATCCGTTACATAAAAACTAAGTAAATAGATTGAATTAAATTCATCTATTTATAAATATGGATTGATCCAATTCATCCAACACATTTTATCTAATGATTTTATTTTTTTTATCTGATTTTAAAAAAATGAATTTTTTCAAATACTAAAAAATTACTTTTTTTGAAAAATACAAAATTAACTTTTTTTGTCAAAAAAAATCGATTTTTTTTAAATACTAAAAGTTGATTTTTCACAAAAACTTAAAAATCAATTTTTGAAAAATACCAAAATTCGATTTTACTTTCGAAAATATTATTTTTTTTACGAATATAAAAAAAATATTTTTTCGAAAAAAAAATGATTTTAAAATGATTTTTTCCGAAAATACAAAAATATGTTTTTTTCCCCAAAAAAAATTATTTTTTTCTGAAAAATATAATTTTTTCAAAAAAATGTAAAAAAATTAAATTTTTCAAAAATAAAAAATTAATATATTTAAAAAAAACTTATTTTTGAAGAAAAAAAATTGATGGATGGATATCCATCAACTAAAAATATGATAATGAATGGATTAGATGAATTTTATTCTTAATGGATGAATTTGATTGGATATTTTTAAGAAACTTTTAATGGATTATTAATGGACTAATGGATTGTTTTGATCCATCCATTTTGCCACCTCTATGCATCAGCGACCATCTCCACCTTGAGGTTCTTCTTCACTCATGTTTCAAGGTCTCATTTATTCTATGCTTAATTTAGCTACAACTTACTACATATTTGAAGCTTAGGACAATGTTGGAGCACATGTATAGCTTAAACCTCTTAAATTTAACAAACTTACTAAAGTTCAAGATCTTGAAACTTAGGACAAAATCACTTTCTTTAAGTCGAATGAATCGAGGGTGGAATCGTGAACGAAATCACTTTCCTTATAAATATTTCAAACACTCTCAAATGTCTTAGAGTTGGAACGCATGAATACCCAAGATAATCATATACTCGAGTTTGCACAAGACCGATGAAAACTCGAATGTAAGAAAGAGTATCTGAAATTTTAGTGAAAATGATGTATATTTTTGTTATATTTTTTCTAAATTCGGAATGAATTATTTATAGGTCATATTGGTGTTGTTTCACAAGGTTGCGACCCTTGGTGAAACAACTTCATTTTACCAAGAGTTACAAGCTTTTTCCAAAAGTTACGTACTTTTACCAAAAGTTACATTGTTTCGCCTACTGCAACATTCTTCAAGAGTTACATACTTTCATTCTACAACAGCTCACAAAGCGTTGCCTATTTCTGAAAACAAACTTCCTGCAACACTTCACAAGTGTAGCCTATTTCTGAATTCAAAATTAATCTTTGCTTACATACTTTCTTGTCATTTTGGAACACACTCAAATTTATTAATTCTTAATAATTTACAATAATCCCCTACTTGTTATAATAATGACAAGATCAATTCCAGAAAAAGAGAAATAAATAATGTTAATACAGTTAGGTATCTTTCGATTTAAAACTTAACCTTAGTGAGGACAACGCAAAGTTTAATCGAAATGTTAAGTAGCAATGCTTTTAAACCATTAATCCATATGATTAGACCGGTGTTACCTTACATACATTCTTTAAGGGTTCTTCCCATACATATCTCGCATATCACTTATTTATGGTCATATGCTTTCCTGTTTCATGAATTTTTCATGAGAGAAACTCCAACTCTCACTTTGAGACGACACTATCTTGAAATTCACATAGGTGAAGTTTATATTGTATCATTTTCCATGAGACAGATACCCTCAGTATTGACCTTCATTAAGAGTTTAAATAAAAAACTCAACCCTCATTTTAAAAGGTCAACAATATCACGAAATGTTCGACAAACATCCAAATCAACGATTTGGTGTTACCCATTGAATCTTGAAGTTAATATTCTGTTAACGTAAGATTGGGTTGTCGCCGCTGTCGGAACTCTTACTCAAGGAGTTTCAACCCCGTGCCTCTTGAGGTTGTTCTTACTAAGTCTTTGGCCAATGGCTTAGTAAACGGATCAGCCAAAGTATAATTTGATCATATATATGTGAATGAAATGATTACATCCTTAATCAATTTTCCCACGAAAGAATGTCTAAGTCCTACTTACATAGACTTTCTATTATACACCTTTTATATGCTTTAGGTAAAGTGGCTTGACTTTCATAATGTATCAACACCTTTGAAAATCCTAATGATGGCCTTCTAGTGCTCACCATTTGGATTGCTAGTAAAATCTACTCATTTTACTAATTGCAAATGATATATTGGTATTGCATGCACTTGCATATTTTAATTGAGCCATAACTCTTCCATCATTCTTTTGAAGTTTGATACTAGGATGAAATGGAGTACTCACTTTCTTGAAATGTAAGTGTCTGAACTTTTCAAGTATTTCTCAACATAATGTGTTTGACTAAGTTCATAACCCCCATTATTTCGCTTTACTTTGATCCTCAAAAGTGTGTCAACTAGTCCAAGACCACTCATCTTGAATGTGGAAGTTAGAAACCTCTTTGTTTCTAAAATTTCATTCATCTCATTGCTAATGATCAATATGTAATCAACATAGAGACAAAGGAATATCACAATATTCTCACACAACTTTGTGTATAAACACTTGTCACAAGAATTAGATGAAGAATATTTTTAGGTAATCATGCATGATTATGCAATAAGGTTTTTAAATGAAGTGAGAGATGAAATTATGAACAATTTAAAGTAATATAATGAATTGTGATGAGTACCTATGTTATGTTCATTTGTCTCAAATATTCACTTGAATTTATATGTTAAACCTTCTTGATCAACTCCATCATTGATGTGACATTGATGATCCTTTTCTTCTTTGATTATCTTTGTCTTCATCAAAACTGAACTAGATATAAGACATATTCTTCACAATCTCCCTTTTTTTCATGATGACAAACTCTTTGAATTCTTGTTTCGATAATGATTGCAAATTATCCCCTAAGTTGCGCGTCTCCACTTAATTGGTGAATCATATAATGACATAGTCAAACTTTTGATGTCATTGTTTCGGTGCTTGTTTTAATCCATACAATGATTTTTCAAACTTGCGCACCATTTGTTCATTTCGACATAACAGCAACTCCATGTAAATCTCCTCATCGAGATCTCTATTTAGGAATGTTACTTTGACATTTATTTCAGGAACTATAAGGTTATGCAAAGAAGCTAATTCAAGCAAACGATAAAACTATCCATAATCAATAATACAGTAAAACTAAAAAGTTACAAACGATAAAACTATCCATAATCCCTATACAAATATTATCCTACTGGGTATATCAGACCCCCTGTCCTTTCGCTTCCCCCTGTACTATAATGTCGTTCACGTCTCAGATAAAATGACATCTACAATGACTTTCACATATTTGCCTTCCGGGAAGTCTCCTCTATATATACTCGTTCCAAGTATCTGAGGTAAACCATACTGGCGTAATATGCATTCTTGTCCACAAATATGGACGTGTCAACCAAGTACATGAGGTATGATCTCAATTTCCATGTTTTATGATACATAACTTGTTCATCATCACCATCGATCAGCATTGCCACGACCAAGTGGTGCGCATATAGGTTCTCCAAGAATCCAAATCTAGCATGACACCCTATGGTGTCTTTTATCTCCTTCAAGGAATCCTATGACTTAACTCCTAAATAGTTCACCATCATCTCTAGCGCATCATGTCTGGTCATCCTATAGTGGTCTAATAATCTTCTCTTGATCGGAAGATGTAGCATGCATCATCCAATGCGATGGACATCTCACCGTGTAGAAGATGAAAAAATGACATCTTAGAGTATCATCTCTCAACGAACATTGACAACATACCATTGTTAATAGTAGTATAACCGATCATGAATAGATCTTACAACCCAAATAATTACATGGCATCATAAACCACTAGGCATGGCAACATAACCCGTACTCACGGGTACCCACCCGAACCTGCCCCGAAGTTGACGGGGAAAACCCGCTTTGACTGGGTTTGAGTTCGGGTTTGGGTTTTCCCCGATTATAAAATATGTGAATGGGTTGGGTAATGGGGACACTAGTACCCACCCCGCGCCCCGCCCCGTTTATTTCATTATGTACATTATTATTTATTTTTGATAATTTAGAGTATTAAATATATGGTCAATGTTTTGATATTTTAATTTGAATTTATTATTTAAAATATATGTAATGAATTTGTTTAGATTGTTTTATTTTATTATTTGTAATGTAATTTTATTTTGAAAAAAATTAATTTCACTAAATGAATGATGGCGGGGCGGGGATACCCGAACCCGTTTGGGACGGGTTTGGGTTTTTATTCTCCATTCCCGTTTGGGTTTGGGGTGGGGAACGGGGACTATTTAAGGATTCAGGTTTGAGTTTGGGGGAGGTAAAAACCGTCCCCGTCCCACCCCGTTGCCATGCATATGAACCACTACTCTTCAAGCTATTGCATCCTCACAATCTTCCGATTGTGGTTGATGTATTTTAAAGCATCACGGTACTGAAAAAATATATCAGTGTCAGAATGTTTGATAAGGGGAAATAAAACCTTGACTTGATCTTATCAAGTCAAAGGCATTCCCAAATAAAAATGGACTAGGATTTAAATCAGATGGAACACCTAGTAAAGGATTAAATATGAAGAAAAAGAAGCGACTCGTTTATAAATGTTCTCATTGCAATATATTTGTCCACTTAGAGCTCTTTTGTTTTGATAAATTGAAAAGGTATAAAGGTAATAACCTTAGACCTTCTAGAATCACTAACACACCTGGACTCAAGAAAATTTGAGTACCAAAGGTGAAACCCTAGTATATTTTGAAGGGATGCTTTGCAACTCAAAACCTTATCACATATTAAATAAAGTTGTGCAAAGCAAAAAGTATACTCCCGAGTATACAGTGGTCTGTGAGTTTAAAGTCTTTGATCTAGGATGATTGATAATGGTGAATATCAACGATGGTGATCAAAGCAAAGTTTTTCTATTGAGGATGATATCAATATCTCTTATCTTCAATTATTACTTAACGTCATAAGTAGGTTGAATGGATAAATTTGTAGTAGACATATCTATCTCATTATTTAACCAATTATAGCATCCAACGATCTGTAGAGAAGGACACACCACAATATGCTGATGTTCCCACAAAAGAGGAACCTTTTATCAAGGCTTCTTGATAATTAAGGTAGAACACTATTTTAAAGTTGAAATGATAAAAACACTCGGATTAATCCTTTAAAATTGTGCGTCTAATTTTTCTCATGAATTAAAATAATGTTGTTAATCAAATAGATAAGTTTTTTAGTATTTCATTGAAAGGAGATGCAAATAAAGTTGGGCAGAGGTGCAAGCCCATCTTGGTTCGAGATAAGTTAGTACAAAATCTTGGTTTATCCTGGAGACTGACCGCTTTAAGTTTCTGTTTAGAAGGAAGACTAACTGTTTCAGTCAACTATTTGGAAGGAAGACTAACCACTTCTCTCTGCAAGTTCGTGTTTAGAAAGAAGACAAACTGCTTCTCTCTGTTGTTTATTATTTGGTTGGAAGTTAGTCAGGAACTTCATTTTTTCCTTATATAAGGGGTTCGAGAGTTTAACCTTCTTGATGATTAAGTCTTCTTGACTGAACTTAGATAAATCTTTGGCGTAATTTCTCTTACTCTTAACTCTTTACTTTCCGCTATTAGTTGTTAAAAATGGTTTTAAACTCTAAAATATAATAATTTTTTTTCATCTTGTGTATGGAGTCACATATTCAACACATGTGACACCTACTTCCGAGAAGACGAAGCTCAAGACTCCTGAACCCCAAAATTTGGCTCATTTGCATCAAATGAATTCACATCAATCGGTGGCAGTGAGGACTGGGCTTTTTCCCCTCAAATAGATGCATTTCAGGACACTCTGCCGAGCCTTAATCGTTTTTTATTGTCTGCCATGTTACCTATAATTAAACCAGACAATCCAGACGAAGAAGAAAAAATCAAACCCAAATGAGTGACATTCAAATCAAACCAAACAATGCAGACATACAAAATACATAAATTCACTTTTGTATTATTTGAAAATCAAATTCTGAAATAATGCATAAGTGCATTTTCGTAGTTACCTATAACTCAGAAAAGCAAAAATGGCAGAAACACGGGGAAACTAAAAAGGAACAAAACACACTGCTCAGTTATACTACCTAACAATGACTACAACTACCTATATATTGATGTATATTCCACAACCTAATGTTTCTATTTCTTAATGCATGTATAGAAAATCAAATGTGAAGAAACATGGATTTAAAAGCTCACCAAATGTGTAGTTGATGTTGAGCACACTTATTGGTTGTATGTTGAAAGTAGAAATTGACAAACTACTTGGATTTGATGGAGTAGAAAGAAAACTTGGATTGAAAAAAAATGGAAGTGAGGAATGGAATTGAGAAGAGGTTTTGAGTGTTTTTGTTGTAAATAAGGAAGGGGGATGTCTGACGCGTATTTGATTAAAACCCTGTATGGAGGTGCACTTCAGTAAGTTATACGAAAATACATTTTCGTATTAATTTTTATGGAAAATAAGGGTATGACTCTCTTATGAATGAATTGAGTGTGAAGTAGAGTGTGTTTGAAAGTATATTTCCAAATTTCAAAGGCAATTTTGGTTTTTCACAAAAGTGTGTGAGCACCCATAAGGATGGGAGAAGTTGTTGGTGTAAGCCCTAGAGGCCAATACATTTGGTACTTGTATCGAATTATTTATTAATAATAAAAGGCATTTTCTTTATTATGGTTGATTAATAAAGTCCCTGAAATAGATAGTCCGTTTAATGTATTAAGTGTGACTTAATCATGAGAACACATTAAACATAAGGACACTATTCTTAAAGTATCTGTAGTCGAGCTTTAGTGTGAAGTGGGATAACATTAAAGCATTAAGACTATTATGTTTGTAGACTGATGATCACATCTCATTGATCATGGATAAAGAGTTATCAAGTCTTTAACATAAGTATGAATATTAGGAGTAATATTTATACCAGATTGACCCGCTATGAAAATACTATATAGAAAGTTATGCAAAGTGTCATAAGTTATTCTCATGGTGATAATAGTGTATACCACTCTTCGACCTGAAACCACTATGGATCCTAGATGTGGAGTCGAGTGCTTTATTGCTGATCCAACGTTGTCCGTAACTGGATAACCATAAAGACAGTTGATGGGTACTCCACAAAGCATGCTGAGGGACATGAGTGTCCTAGGTGGAATTTGCCCATCCTGCGTAACAGGATAAATGTCTATGGGCCCAATATTGAACTGGACAAGGGTGACACGGTCTATACCTTGTGTTCAATATAGACATAAGGGCAAAGGGGTAATTATACACATAATTATTATCACAGGAGGTTTTGTCAGATCACATGACATTTTCGTGACTTGGGTAGCAGTGATGTGTTGCTAGATACCGCTCACTGTTTATTATGTTAAATGCGTGATTTAATATAATTGTCAACGTCGCGAAAACCTACAGGGTCACACACAAAGGACGGATTGATGAGAGATAGAGTAACTAAGGAACATTGTAAGGTACGGTGCACTTAAGTGGAATACGAAATATGGTAAGGTACCAAATACTTAAGTGATTTTGGCATATTATGAGATATGGGCCAAAATACACTTAAGTGGGCTTTTTAGCTTGAAGTCCACACAAGTGGTTCTATAAATAGAACCCCTTGGGTAGAAGCATTGTCACTCCACAGAGACTCAACTCAAGTGAAGAGTTGGAATTTCGTTTCTCTCTCTCTCACTCAAAGCCTTCATTCGTACCAGTTAGCACTGAGATTGAAGGAATCCGTTCGTGTGGACTGAGTAGAGACGTTGTCATCGTTCAACGTTCGTGATCACTCCGTGGATCTGTATCAAAGGTTTTGATCATTATCAGAGATCTGCACCAAAGGTTTGAATCGCCACAAGAGGTAACGATTCTATCACTGATCATGTCCATTCGTAAGGATCATTAAAGGAGAAAATTTTAAATTCCGCTGCGCCTTGGATGACAATTCTCCTTCAGAAGTAACCTCCTAAAATTATCAGTTCTATTGATATAGTGGAGTGATCCATTCTTTTGTCCTGTTAGAGTTTTTCTGATGTTTGAGATAACCAATCTAACACGTGATCTGTCTTTTAAGGCGTTGCCACTATTCATTCCTATAGCTTCAGAAACCCTAACTCTCGTCTCTCTCTCATTCACTTTGTTCTACGGATTCTCCTCCATCGTCTCCTAAAACTTTGCTTTACCATTCACTTTTTGCTTGCTGCAGTGACCATCATTATCAGTCTTCACATGATTTCTATTGTGGACTTGCATGTTCATCATTATGGTGTTTTCGTCTATGTTCTTCATTACCATATCTACCCGAAATTTGTAATCTGTATATATTTTCACTTTTCGGATTTCATCTGGGTCGCATTGCTAAGTTGGGATCCTATTTTATGTCTCACCTGTTTAGTTATAATCTTTAGGGGTATTCCCCAGATTTGAACTCATATGGGAACAAGATTCTACCGGATTCCACGGTTTTACAACCGATCATGAGTTTATGAAAATCCAAATTAAGGAGACGTCAATTTTGTATCGAAAGAAGGATAGAACACAACAACACACACATCGATTAATGCAATTTGTAGAAGAAAGAAACGAAAATAGGAGCACACACAAGGAAGTAATGGACGATCAAAGAGAGCAATTGAAAGAAACAATTAGGGTATGTTTGGATTGGTGGTATGCAATGGAATGGAGTGGTAACTAATGATATTCCATTGTTTGGATTTGTAAATAATGGATGAGATGGAATGGAATGAAACATGATGAAATCCATTCCATCTAATTCCATCCAAATCTCTACTTTTTGTTCCATCCAATTTTTGGTGTATGTGATGGAATGAAATATTTTTAATAAAATAATAAAACAATAGAGTGAGATCTATATTTCATTCCGCTCCGCTCCGTTCCGCTCCGTCATGTTCCATTCCACTTCGCTCTGTTATGTTCCATCAATCCAAGCATAACCTTAAGGAAAGAGAATTTGAAATCTTGTAGTTTTCTTGCAATATTTCTTTTATCTACCCACTTCTTTTTTCTTTATTACTCTTAATTATTTATTATTTATTATTTATTTTTGTTTTCATTTTTTCCCATAATAAATAATAGAAAATATTATTAACAAATAAATAATTAATATACTATTTAATTTTAAAAACAAAAATTAAATATTTTTTTTTTCCGTAAAAATGTTGACCACAACTCACTCAATGATAAGATTAACAATTACAAAATTAGATGCTTTTTTATAAAACTTTTACTTAGTTTTTATAATATAAACAATATATAAGTAAATATTATATATGTTTACAGGATTTTAGTAAAGTAATTTGTTGTGAAATTAATGAGTAAGATTCATAATATATAGCCTAAACTATTTAATATTAATAAAATTAATAATTTTACTAAATTGTGATTAAACATTAGGTTCAATACGAGCTTCTCACAATTTAAAATTTTATTATATGAGATTTAATAATTTTATTTACAATTTAAAAAGATTTTACACTATCATTTAATAAAAATATATTATTTTGTTATGTCATATAAATATTTTAAAATTTATAATCTGATTTGTCAGAATATATAATCTGATTTAAAATTTATAAAATTAATTTACATTATCAATCCATCATCTATTTTCTCTTTTCATTTATGCTTATGATATCATTAACAAAGTTTAATTGTTTAACTCACAAAAATAATATCTCCTTTTAAAAAAAAATTGTCTCTTAATATTGTATTTGTTACAATTTTGGTCTATTTTACATTTTATCCCTAAAAATAGCCCATTTTTGAAGGAAAAAAGGTGTTAATTTTGAATAATAAAGTGGTATTTGTATATTAAAATATAAAATTAAATATATAAGTCATTTTTTTTATCAAAACTAATATTGGATTATTGATATATCAAGTGAAAGTAAAAATTCATCGAATATAAAAATGGATACTAAAATCCATAAACTTAATTTTGTTAAGATTTTGGCTTAAAATATAATATTCAATTCATTTTAAAGTGATTGTTTATAGTCTATTATAATAATTTTAGATTTCTCATGACTCAATATTTAGAACGCTCAGAATATAAAAACAATTACAACACATATAATAATTTAAAATAAAACATTATTAAAATAAATTGTTTTTAATGTGATAAAATATGAAATTAAAATTATAAAAAGATACTATAAATTCTTTTTTGTAAATAGAAGATATAATTATCTTTTAAGATCAAACAATTTATTTTCTTTCCTATAATATTATTGGTATTGGACATTTTCAATGGATAAGATTAGCTCAAAAAGAAGAAGCTAATGCTAACACGTGTTTAAACTATTGTTTAAAGAAAAGGTAATTTTATACTATAAAATAATCTAATTTTTATTTTAACAAATGTTTAACAAATATATTACGATTATAATATTTCTTTTTATAAAAAACGTTGACATGGTTTTTTTTAGTAAGTGTCATCCCTTATTAATAATATATCCTTATAAAAAATACTCTTTCCCTTTTAAAAAGAGTTGTTTAAGATTTTTTATATAAATAAAAAATATAATAAAATTGTAAGAATACATATACTTTTACCATATAATATATAATTAAAAAATAATTATAATTCAACAATTAAAATTGAAAACAATATTAATTTTAAAATAAATTTTCTTTTATAAAACAATACTAAGTGTCGATTTTATAATTGCTGTTCTCATTATTCAAAAACAAAACTAATTATAATTTGATGAAAATTATTTTTAATTCTTTAATGTTTAAAAATTAAATTTTACAATATATTTTTTTTAAATAGCAAAATTTTATTGTTATGTATAAACTGTTTAAAAATATTTATTTTATAAAACAGACAATTTTGAAAAATAATCCCAAAAAGCACGGGGTATAATGGGTAATTTGAGATTCTATTCCATTTCAGCATACACCATAACCTTATATTAACGATCTAAACCGCTTTACTCTGCACAGAATAATCTTCTTCCTCATCATACTCACTTCCCTTCAACGATCCACACAAAATGCTTGCGATTTTCGACAAATCCGTTGCTAAAAGCCCAGAGGGTCTCCAGACCCCTGAGTCAAACTCTGTTTCAGCCTTAAAAGACGGGTTTCTCCCACAACATTTCTCATCTGTTTACCCTGGTTCCGTCACCGTTAACCTTGGTCCTTCTGGTGCCTTGGCCTATTCTCTTAATCAACAGAACTTTCTCCTCCCAAGGTGCTGCACTACCCCTTTTCTTTTATCGTTTTTGTTTTTCATCATTTTGGATTCAATAATAAAAAAACATTATTCTGTTGTTTTATGCTTATTTTTAGTTCAACCTTTGTTTTTGTCTTGATCTGTGTTCCTTCGTTTTTTACCCCCTCAGTCTTGTGTTTTTTTAAGTTATTGAATCATGTAAAAATCACTGACACGTTATTGTTCGGATTGAGAACTTGATGACAAGGACATGAGTGGCTTAATTTTTTGTATGAATCAGTACTTGATATATATAGATAAAACCCCTTAGGTTCTTTGTGTGTTATAAATAATACTATTGTTCTATTGTTCTTTCATTCACAGATCTAAAACTATATGAATTTTTGTTACCAGAATCGCAATATCTGAAAATCCTGACTTGAGATAGATCCTTAAAAGCTAACTCTGAAAGACATTTAGATGCTTAAAGATTATTCCTTTTTCATGAGACTCTATTACATATATTTCTTTTCTTGTGTTGGTAGGCTGTTTGCGGTTGTGGATGACATTTTCTGCTTGTTTCAAGGCCACCTTGATAATGTTGCTAATCTTAAGCAACAATATGGATTGAATAAAACCGCAAATGAAGTGATCATTGTCATAGAGGCTTATAGAACTCTAAGAGATCGTGGTCCCTATTCTGCAGCTCAGGTCGTGAGAGATTTCCAGGGAAAGTTTACATTTATTCTCTTTGACAGTGGCTCTAAAACCACATTTGTTTCCGCGGTGAGTTTCACTCGATTTACCTTTTATGCTGTCCTATAAATATTTTCCAATTATCTGCTTCTCTAACATGACATTCTTTTATGTAACAGGATGCTGATGGGAGTGTTCCCTTCTTCTGGGGAACTGATGCGGATGGAAATCTTGTTCTTTCCGATGAGAATGAGACGGTAACTAAGAGCTGTGGGATATCTTCTGCACCATTCCCAAAAGGTAATGATTAGATTGATGTGGAAGGGTAGTTTGACTATACAAGTTTCCACCCGAACATTCCCATTTAGATCTACCTATCATCATAAGTACATTAAAAGTGAATTAAGAGGAAGCAAGGAATAACAAGTTCATTGACTTGGAAATTTCAATACCACTGTCCTTTAAGATAGATTGCAAATGATGTTTTCTTTTGTTTCCCAACCATCATATTATTGTTAACTTTGCGATTAGAATTTTATTTCAAGTTCATCATCCTGTATGTTATGGTTTCATGCAAGAGATAACAGATCTTTTCACATTTCAGGATGTTTCTTTACAACATCCGGAGGTTTGAGTAGTTTTGAGCATCCACTTAATGAATTGAAGCCTGTACCACGGGTTGACAGTTCCGGCCAAGTATGCGGTGCAACTTTTAAGGTGGATGCAGATGCTAAGAAGGAACCAACTGGCATGCCAAGGGTTGGGAGTGCGGCTAACTGGTCTAATAATATCTAATTGCAATTCTATTTGTTTAAACCAAGACTTTTATCTTAGCTGTACTCATTGAATTTTCAAGTTCTGGTTTTCTGTTCCCATCAGACTGATAATGAGGCACTCTAATCTATTGAGACTTGGCTTATCATATTAGTTTGCTGAACAGAGATATGGTTTGATGAAAATACAAGTTGCTTGGCACATATCATGTAATAATATTGACTTGCACTCTGATTCATCATAAAGTGAAGATTATTCACTGTCTTAGCTTGATGTTATTTCATTTAAGTTTATCTATGCCTCCTACTTAAACTGTAATGTGATGGATATTATTATGTAAGAAACAACTCACCCCAGAAAGTCAATGACAATAAAGTTTTGAAATATTCAGTTACGTTATAGTTGCCAAATATCAGCTGCTTACTCTTATAAAGGAAACATATATAAATGGTACTGACATGATATTTCTGGATTATACTGTGTTCAAGTAATAACACTTTAATATAAACTATAAGCAAATATCAAGAAGATTAAATTTACTAAAACTAATCAGTCTCTATTGTGGAATACTCTCAAAAGTCAGAAGCAGCTGCTTCAGTCCTTTGCATCAGCGATGCCCCCTGGTGTTATCTGGAACACGTAACTCTTGTCAAGAGAAAACATGCAGACAATAGTGGTAACTATTTCCTCAATCACAAATGCACTATAATGGGTTTCAATGGCCATGATGATAATGTTGGGCATCTGGAATTATCTGAAGGTAATTTCAAGTCGTTTTAACAAAAAAAATTTAATCATTTGGGGAAGACTGTAAAGTTATAAACCGCAAGCTTTTAATTAGCAAGTCATTTTTAGTTCATTGAATAGATTATTTTATGGTAAAGGATATTGCTTCAGCCTCTGGAAGGTTTGGTGCATCAAACACTTTGCACACACGCTGTTCACCTTTCCCTTTCCTGAACATCAGCCTTATTGTGGCTGCATGAGCTAGCACATGGCCTCCTGCTGGTTTCTTTGGATCAGTTATGAACATGCCACCTCCTGGATCAGCTATGACTGCAAACAAAATATTATGCAATAAGCAATATGCCTAAGTAGTCTTCTTATAAAAGCCACTACTAAAAGCAAATGATATAAACAAAAGCTTTAAGATTCTAACCAGTTGAGACTCAGGAGTGAAATATCAACGAAAAAATTCAGATCTTTTAGGAAGAATTTACCTTGATTTGTCATATAAACTGCAACATTGAATTCCTCAGCAATCTTAATCATGCGAGAAAGCATCTGTGCCAATTTTTGCTGCAAAAAGTTTCTCATTTCAGCAAAATTAGTCATGAAGGGATAAAAAAATCTGTTGGTACATGTATATGACAGACTCACAGACCTGGCGTTCAGCTAGCTCTCCTCTTCCAGTGAAGTCCACCCGAAAAAGAGCAATCACAGAATCAACAATCTGCCAAAAATAAAACTGTCAACTCTTCACATTGCAACGCAAGATAACTCTATTTTACTCCATTAGCAACATCTCACCAGAAGTCTAAATGGTTCTTCGGCCATTTTTGCAGCCAAACCAAGGAGGAGATTATACTGATGTTCATAAGTGTAGGCACGAGCATAGATGATCTTATGTAGTCACAAATAATTTAGTTAGCAGTCAGCACCAAAATATTCACCACCATCAAAGAGCCAATTACGATGCATATAATTTTATATATATGAAACAATGGAAGCATACATTGTCCAATACAGCCCCTGGATCCATGCCAAATCTCTCAGCTATGGCAACAATTCTGTCAGGTCGACTACAGTGCGAGTGAGCATAAACTTAGGTAAGTGAATATCAATTTAAAAGACACTCACAAGTTAATTGGTTTTGATGGACTAGACGTTCATTGTAATTTTTTAAAAGCAGAGAGTAATGAAGAGCATACAAAGTTCCTTCTGTGTCAATGTAAGCAACTTTTCCGTTGCCTCCCTTCATATTAGTTGGCAGCTGTAGAATGTGCATGAAGATAAGGCTATAGTACGCACAGAAAATTTTGTTTGAGAAGCTATGAATGCAAACAATAAGAGATACAATACAAACACATTCAAATACTCATATGCTATGACCAAGGATAGATGATAAAAGTAAACCTGAGTGGAAACACAGAGAGTATGAGCTAGTTGCGTTTTCCCTGATCTGAAAACATAAAGTCCTATTGTTAGAATGAATGAAATTCTTCACTAACATAATATAGTCCAATTATTAGAAGATAATACATGCAAAACTAGATAGATGTTCATTTCTTACCGGAATTCTCCAAATGCTTCTGTAATTGACAGTGTCTCGATTCCACCTTTTTCAAACGTTAAAATTAAATTTAAGAGAAAATAGTTACAGGCATAAAGGATTCAAACTTAACAAGTCATATAAGTAGAAAATTGCAAAACTATAAACAAGAAATTCTTGTTGTAAAGCTACCTCCTAGCAATTCATCAAGTGCCTGGCTTCCAGTTGTAATTCGAACCACAGACTTTCTCTGCAGTAACATAGCTTAAATAAATTATTAACTTAAATACAAGTAATTAAGATCAACTTAAGCTTTAAGAAGACAACAAAAATTTCTATAATGTTAAAGATACACAGATCAAAATTGAATTCATAATTCAAAAAACTAGAAGCAAAGTAAACAACATACTTTGAGCAGTGCATCACTTCCGGTAATATAACCAGAATTCTGCGTAGGAGAAAAGATTAAATTATAAAAAGTTGAAATAGTAATCTAAAGTAACTTAGATTTCAGATATTAAAATCACTAACCACAAGCTTCTCAGCAGCTTCACAGATCTTATCAACCTTAGCCTCAGATAGACCTTTGATTCCAGTCAAGTTCTGCGGAAAAAATAATCACAACATTACGATAGTGATTAAAGCTCAGACTAATTTAACATCCTTAGATCTTCGAACCAGAGATGCGTTTACAGCTAAACCTTCTTTGTGTGCATCATTAAGCCATTGCATGTAAAGATCCCTGCGTCCTGAAGCTTCTTCACGTCTCCAGCATTAATGCCTTGGGAAATCACTGGCGAAGATGTATATTCATGTGAATCAGAAACAAAACGTTTAAGCAACAATCAAACTAGTATTGATTTGTGCTTTTCAAACTTGATATATTGTATAACAAAACAGTATAAGTAAATTAACTAGCGAAAAATTTCAAAAAACGAAGAAGGAAAACAAATATCACTGAGGATGATGGTTATATAATTCTAACCGATTTGAAAGGTAAATCTAACAAAAATTCACAGTGAATAGCAGAAAAAACGGAAAGAAAAGCAGAATGAAGATGTTATGATCTGAAACCAAGCATCATGTTACAGAGATAAATCAAATACAGAGATCGGTTTATAGTAAGCGGATCTATAAAGAAAACGAGAATAGAAAAATAGGAAAACAGAGTAGTTGAGAGAAAATACGCTTGTCGATTGCTTCGAAGAGATCTTCTTCATCTTCCATATCTTCGCGTTCAACCAGCTGCAACTGGCCGCTGGATTCTTCTGATCTGAGAAAAAAATACGGAACAAATAAGTTATTAACCGATGAAACTGTAAATAGAAATGAAATTGTGAAACGGAGAAGAAATGGATCTGGTTTCTGTAACTAACTTGAGGCTTGCAAGCATAGTGGTTGTTGAGGTAAAATTTGGATGCAGAGAGAAAGAGAGAAAGCTGGAGAGAGAAGAGAGATTTTGAATTTTGAATGAGATTTGAACGAAGAAGTGAAGGAATGCGTGTGTTTATATAGGGCGGGAAATGAGAAGATAGTAACATACAAAACGGTTAGCGTTCCCGCGTTTTTTCATTCTCTTCCATCTTTTTTAAATTTTGGTTGTTAGGATTCACCATCGCGTATCAATGTGTTTACTGATGGGGTAATTGTCTCCATAAGGTGAAAATATCACACCCATTATCACTTTATGATGTTTTATATTTGATTAACTTTATACAATTGTTTGAAAGTTAGTTTGCTTAGATTATTAATTATACTTATCTAAAAGTTTTGAAAAAAGTTGACACAAATTTCTTTTAATTTAATTGGAAATCTCGCGTATGTAAACCAATCACATGGTCCATTTTTGGTATAAGTTTTATATTTTGTCTAAAGTTTTTGGGAAAAGAAGATATATAAATCAATCACATGCTTCGATGACTAGGTGTTTCGACAACAAAATGTTTTGATACCATGAATTACATTCTCAATACACCATTTAATTCATTGCGTTAAAGCTATCTACATTCATCATATACCTTAATTTCTTGAACATTTTGACCTGCACTCCTTTCGTCATGATATCTGCAATCTGATTCTCAATTCTGCAGTGTTCCAAGTTCAGCTTCACATTAGCTACCTGCTCTCGAAAATAGTGGAACCTCATTTTGATGTGATTGCTTCGTCCATGCGCAATCGGATTCTTCGCCAGATTGATAGCTGACATACGGTCGATCTTCATGGCCATTGCTCCATGATTCTTCCCTGTAATCTCTTCGACCAAATTCATCATCCATGTTGCTTGGCATGCACAAAGAGAAGCAGTTATGTACTCTGCTTCACACGAAGACAGTGCCACCACTAGTTCTTTTCTTGAGCTCCAAGCAACTGGTGCACCACATAGTATAAACACATAACCAGTTGTGGATTTTTTATCCTCAGAATCACTACACCAACTTGAATCAGTGTAACATTCTTTTCATTCATCAGCTGCAAGAAACAAAATGCCATAGTCGAGAGTTCCTTTCAAATACCTTAGTATCCTCTTTGTCGCTGCTAGGTGTGATACCTTCGGTTTCTGCATGAATCTGATGACCATACCCACACTGTATGCTAGATCAGACCTTGTGTGACAGAGGTATCGAAGTGATTCAATAGTCTTTTGTACTGCGTTGGATCGACATCATCTTTATTTGTATCTTTCGATAGTTGCAATCTGGACTCAGCTGGAGTCGAAGTTGGGTTGCAATCTTGCATCTCAAATATCTTGAGTATTCCACCTGCATATCTTATTTGGTGCATCATCAAACATCTACTACTCTAGTAAAATTCGATGCAAATGAAATATGAGAGATTTCCCATGTCTGACATTTCAAACTCCTCACTTAGGTCATGTTTGAAATCTTTGATCTTCTTCTTGCAACTTCCTGTTATCAACAGGTCATCGACATATAGACATAGTATAAGCAACTCACTATTGCTTCTTCTTACATATACTTCATGCTCAGTTGTGCACTCTACAAATTCCTTCTCCATTAGGAAACTATCCATCTTCTTATTCCAAGCTCTTGGAGCTTACTTAAGTCCATACAGGGCTTTATGCAGCCTGTATACCTTGTTTTCTTCTCCATGTTTCACAAACCCAACTGGTTGTGCAACATAAACTTCTTCATCTAAAGGGCCATTCAGGAATGCACATTCACATCCATCTGACATGTGTTCCAGTTGTTCATGTTTGCTAGACCAACAACTAACCTGATTGTTTCGATCTTAGCATCAGGTGCAAAAACTTCATTGAAGTCGATTCCTTCTTTCTGAAGAAATCCTTTCGCCACAAGTCTTGGCTCATGTCAAGTTACTTCTCCTTTGGGATTCAACTTTACCTTGTATACCCACTTCAAATCGATTGCCTTCTTTGAGGAAATTCGATAAGTGACCAGGTGTTGTTAACTTCGTTGGACTCCAGTTCCTTATTCGTTGCTTTCACCCACTTCGAATCCTTCAATACTTCAACTGCATTGATTGGTTCAACATCTGCATAGAAAACATAGTGTACCAACTCACCTTCTTCATCGACCACATCATATGATGTAATCACACCTTCTTCTCAATTTCCTTCTTGCCTTGAGGAAATTCGAAAAGTGACCAAGTGTTATTGACTTCGATGGACTCCAGTTCCTCATTCATTACTTTCACCCACTTCGAATCCTTTAATACTTCAGTTGCATTGGTTCGACATCTGCATAGAAAGCATAATATACCAACACACATTCTTCAATTACCACATCATCTAATGTAATCACACATTCTTGCAACCTTGCAGGCATGTATCTTGTCCTTTGAGGTCTGATTGTGCTTGCTTGACCTTTGACTTCTTCTTGTCGAACTTCTCTTTTGACTTCACTTACTGGTTCTTCACATAAGATTCTCATTGAATCCTTCTTGACATTTCCATTCTAGTCTCATACCTTAAGCTCATCTATGATCACGTCCATGTTGATCACTACTTGCTTGTTCACTAGGTCAAACAACTTGTAACCTCTAGTCGAATGATATCCTATTAGAATCATCTGACTCGACTTGTCATCATGTTTTCTTCTCAACTGATTTGGCATATGTCTATGTACTACAGATCCAAATACTTTCAGATGACTCAAGCTAGGCTTGACACCATACCAACTTTCTTCTAGTGTAATTCCTTTTAGCTTCTTCGTCGGACATCTATTCAAAATATATGTTGTTGTCGACACAGTTTCTCCCCATAATTCTTTGGGTTAGATGCTTGCCTTTCAACATGCTTCTCACCCTATTCATGATGGTTCTATTCTTCCTTTTTGCAATTCCATTCTGCTGTGGAGTGTAGGGTGGCACTATCTCATGCACAATCCCTTCTTTTTCACATAACATGTCGAAGTCTTTCGAAACATATTCTCCACCACCATCAGTCCCCAGAATCTTGAGCTTCCGACCATTTTATCTCTCGGCCATAGATTTAAACTTGGCTAATACCTCGATCATTTCACTTTTCTTCTTGATTAGGTAAGTCCATAGTTTTCGACTGAAATCATCTATGAATGTGACAAAGTACATGTTATCTCCAATCAAATCCACCTGGATAGGTCCACACACATTAGAGTATATGACTTCAAGGATTACCTTCGACTTATTTTCTGCATCCTTGCTGAAGTTGTTCTTGCGCTTCTTCGCCTTCACACATTCCTCACACACTTTGTTTGGAATGTCAATTTCTGGAAACCCTAAAACCATATTTCTTCTCTTCAGATCTATGATGTATTTGAAATTGAGATGGCCAAGTCTATAATGTCATCTCCATTCATACCTGCTAGTTGCAGTTGCAAGGAACTTGTGCTCCATCACATTAAGTTCAATCCTGAAGGTTCTATTCTAAGACATAGGTTCCTTCAATATTAACCTTTCACCGAAGTCGTGAACTTTTATCATCCTGTCTTTGATCGAGACTTTGTAGTTCTTTTCGACCAACTGCCATATGTTGAGCAAATTACTTTTCATGCCTGGTATATACAGTACATTGGAAATTACTGACCTTTTTCCATCTTTCATCATAATCAGAACATCATTAATACCTTCAGTTGCTAGATGATTGTCATTTGAAAATGTTACCATGTTCTTCATTGAGGGTTTCATGTTGACAAACCAATATTTCCTATCATTCAGGTGTAATGAGCATCCTGAGTCCAAGTACCATTGGTCCTAGAATCTTTCTTCATCTCTTATTTTAACCATCAATAACATCTCTTCTTCTTCGTGCTTTTCAAACTTTGCATCATTATCTTGACTCTTTTGTTTTTCGAGACAAACACTATAGCAATGACCATACTTTTGATAGTTGAAACACTAAATGTGACTTTTTTCAGGTTTTCGACCACCGCCTCTTCCTCTACCTGCAGCACCACCTCTTTGGTTACTTTGGTATGAGGGATTCCTCTGATTCGACTAGCCTCCTTCTTGCTGATTTTGACCAATCGGATTTTTATAGCCTCATATGCCTTAGTCGTCGAACCACTTCCCTTTACCTTTCTTTTCTCTTGTTGGTTATGCCTTTACCTTTATCCCGAAGAACTCATAATGTTGAACAAGAAGATTTGCTTTTGCCTCTTTCACTTGTTGGTTCCCTTCATACGTGGAAACAACAATTTGAAGATAGTTTTGACTGTAGATTTATCAATGATTTTTATGTATTATGAGTGAGTTAGAGCCTCAATCAGAACAACTTTTACTCTGTGATATTTCCTATACACTTTATTTTGAGATGGTGTAAGAACTTTTCTATCTTTAACCATCCCAACACCATCGACAACCAAATCAATTCCATCTTCAATTATGTCCCATAACTCATCATCAAGGCCAATGATGTAAGTATACATTTTGCTCTTCCATCATTCAAACTGGGTGGAATCACCACTGAATGAAGGTGGTTTACAAGAATAGTGAGTTTTTTCATGATCACTATAGCCATAAGAAACAGAAATACTAGACATGATAGAGCAAGTGTATTTATCCCAGGATCGATTACTGCACCACAGTTAAGTATAAGTACAGACTGTGCTCTGTTGTCAATTGAAGGTGAGGAAAATACACAAGAAGGGGGGGGGGGGGGGGTTGAGTGGTATATGCCCAAAATTGATTTCACTTATGAACCAGCAAATTCAGACTCTGATATCATAAGTAAATACAGCAACAAAAATATAATGTTCAGAAGTAAACGCAAGCAACACACAAAGATTATCATGGATCCTCTCCTCAACTGAGAGTAGTCCAGTCCCATTGCCTCAACAAGAGCTTTTAACTATAACCAAACAAGTTACAAATTGCTCAAACACACTTGCAAGAGACTTCAATGCTCAATCAATCTAGGAAGAGACTTATGCTCAAGTTCTCAGACAAGAGACTTCCTTTCTTAATAGACCTAGAAAGAGAATTCTACTCAAGTCCGCAAACAAGAGAATTCCTTTCTCAATCAACCTAGAAAGATACTTCCTTGCTCAATCACGCAGGAAAGAGAATTCCTCTACTTTAAACAAAAGTTTAGTAGAAAAGATAACTATTATACTTTGATGCACAATCAGAAGTATAATAGTTGTGCAACAATCACAAAGGTTTTACAACCTCTTAATATTTCTAAGATAGTCTAAGATAGGAAACGTTAAGATCTTTAGGCAATAAAAGTTACAAGAAATAACATCTTTGAGTTAAGCTTAAGATCTTTTAAAATTTGTTGTGATGTTGTAACCTTCATTTGAGTCTTCAGCTTCCTTTTATAGAGACTGAAAAAAAGTCATTGGAGGGTTTGAACATAACGAGCAAACTTAGTGAAGAAGTATGTCGAGAGAGACGTTAAAGACTAGTGTATGGTCTGAAGCTTTGTCCACTGAACAATAGCATTACTCTCAGTATCTTTCGAAGTACTAGGTATCTACCAAGAGGTAGAAAAGACTGAAGATGTCACATCTCTATTCCTTGAGCTTTGCGGAAAAAAAACCTAGTTGACTTTATCAAGAAATATGGGGTTTTGATAAGACAAGACTACTTTGGTACAGTGTACGGATCAGATGCCCTTCATCCTTTCAGACTCTGGGTTGTCATCAAAAGCTGAGTTTTGAGACCAGATTCTGAACCTTCGGAGTCTGATGCATTTAGATGCTGATGAATCATTTCATATTCTGATCAATCAGAATTTAGGCAAGCATTGCTTCTTCACATATGCTAACAATCAATATTAGTTATATGCTTGTGATTCTGCACAATTAAATAAAATGTTAGCAAACCCTAGTATTCTTTAAATACAGTGTTATCATCAAAACCTTTTGAGGGCATAAACAAATCTTGTTTCAACATTCACTTGGAGAAAACAAGTACTTTTTTTCATTTATGGACGGGTTCACAAGAATGACATGGGTAACACTTATTAAGTTCAAACATGAGGTGTTTGCTGAGTTCCAGAAGTTCAAAATGAAGGCTGAAAATGAAAGTGGATAAAGAGAAGATCCTCAAAACCGATGTTGGAGGTGAGTTAAATTTAACATAGTTTAAGGAGTTCTGTGAGGGGTATTGAGCATGAGATGACCGCTCCATACACTCCACAACATAATGGCCTGACTAAAAGGAGAAATATAACTTTGCTTGACATGACAAGGAGCATATTGAAGGATAAAAATCTACCTAAGCAATTATGGGGTGAAGCAATTACTACATCAACATATGTGCTTAATAGATGCCCAATAAAGAAGTTAAATGAAGTAGTTCCAATTGAGAAGTGGACTAGAAGAAAGCAAAGTGACAACCATTTTAAGGTGTTTAGTTATGCATGTTACAAACATATACCAGATGCTACTAGAAGGAAATTGGATGACAGGAGCAAAGTCATGTTGCTTATAGGGTATCACAATCATGTGCATATAAGCTCTATTGTCCAGTCACCAATAAAGTTGAAGTCATTAGAGATGTCATAGTGAAAGAATATAAAACTAGGGATTGAAGCAAGTCTCAAACCAACTCTTATGTAGTGTCAACACTAGATTCTGATTCTTCCTCTAAAGGAGATTCTGCCTCTAAGGGTGATTCTGACTCTAAAGGAGAGTTTGAATTTGAAGATGACACTGACTATAAGGGTGAGTTTGGCTCTGAAGGTGATTCTAACTATGAAGGAGAGTCTGAATTTGAAGATGACTCTGACTCTGATGGTGGTTTAACTCTGAAGGTAACCCAACCTCTGAAGGTGGACCTGCACAAATACCAAGAAGACTTGTAAATTTTGAGTTATTGTAAGATATTGAGATTGATTCTGAAGGAAAAGTCATACAGAGTTCCACGATGGTGGACTCTATACCTATCAATATCAATAAGGCTCTCGAGAAGAAGTTGTGGGTGAACACCATGAAGGAAGAGCTTGGGGTCGTTGAAAGAAACAAGACATGGGAATTGATTGTTCTACCTCAAAACAAGAAAGCCATTAGTGTGAGATGGGGTTTCAAGATAAAACTGAAGCCAAATGGTTCAATTTCTAAGCATAAAGCAAGGTTAGTAGCTAGAGAATTCCTACAAAAGTATGGTTTAGACTACTTTGAATTGTTTGCACATGTAGCTAGACATGAAACCATAAGGTTGATTATTTCCATAACTGCAAATAGGAATTGGCATTGGATACACTTAGATGTAAAGTCAATTTTTTTGAACGGTCCATTGCAAGAGGAAGTTTATGTGTTACAACCTCCTAGTTTTGTGAAAGAGAACAAAGAAATGATGGTGTACAAGCTGCATAAAGCCTTGTGCAAGCTAAAACAAGCTCCAAGGGATCTGAATCTGAAAATTGATTCATTTTTCAAGAATTTGGGATTCAAGAAATGTGAGATGGAGTATGATGTGTATGTGTAGCATACCTCTTAAGATAATGTGATTCTAGTGTGTCTTTATGTAGATGGCATACTTCTGACACGAAGTTGTACACGTGAGATAGACAAGTTCAAGAATGTGTTGATGAATGCTTTTGATATGAATGACCTTGGAAATATGGTATGTTTACAAGAAAAAACCAATGGTTTCATTATCAACATGTGAAGTTGAATACATAATTGGTGTTATGTCAGCTTGTCAAATTACTTGGCTGATGACTTTGCTGCAGGAACTGAAGTTCAAGGTGAGCAAACCAATTAAGTTGATGATATACAACAAATCAGCCATAAGTCTTGCTACATGTAAGAATTAAGCACATTGATACCAAGTACCATTTTATGCACAATCAAGTTTAGAATGGAGTACTTGAGGTTGTTCATGTCAGCACTCAGAAACAACCTGCAGATGTGCTGACCAAGGTAATCAAAACTGAACACTTTATTAATTTGAGAGATGGAATTGGTGTTGTTGATGTTTAAAATTGAATGTGAATTAGGGGATGGTGTTGAATGTAATTAAACATTAAAGTTAGTTTAGTTTTTGAATTTCATTTCCATTTGAATTTGAGTTGAGTTTAGGTGTTTATATAAACCCAAATGTAATTGCCTTTGTAACAGATTTGAACAAAATTGAAATTTTGCATTTTGATAGAGTTAGTTACAACTTTATCTTTTTCTCTCTCTCCAAGTGTTCATCGTCTTCTCCAGTTCTTGTGCATTGTTAATGGAGGTTCATTGCTGAACTCCAAAAGACGTTTCTATTTAGGTATTCGCATCCAGGCCTTTCTCTCTCCCCCTTCCAGATCTGTCAACAAAGTTAACAAGGAAAAACAAACAAAGCTCGTGAGCATACTCTTGTTCTAACATTTTTCATGATTTCTCACAACTTATACTTCACTGCATTCAAGCTTAGCATGTCTCTCAAGTTTTACTCCACAACATTCAATCCAAGATCGTTCAACTCTCACATTTGGTAAGTTTCTCATTTCCTTACTTTTTTATTTGAGATGCATGAACTATCTAAATAGGTTATATTTATAATACGTTAGATTACATACAATAGATATTTTATATCTGTTTTGTTCTAAATTGCTTTGGTTTGAAATTTTGAATAGTTATGGCTAAGGGTTCGTAAGCTCTGTTTTTGCTTCTTTTATTCTGGTTTCATTCAGTCCAGATTTTGAAATGCACACCCTTAGTCCGGATAAAAAAATCCAAATTTACCCGTTTTATATTTTTAGGTTCAATTATCCAATACTGTTTTATTATGACATGTTTTTTCTTGTTTGATTATAGAAAAATGGCTGATAACTAAAAATGAATGAGACATGGCAGAGTGACCCAACAACATGCTTTTGTTCTCAGGAAGAAAGCTAGAGTCTCGCAATCTGCAGTTGGAGAAACTTCATTTGATACTGAAGCATCATATTTCCGATATAACTTGTGTATATGCATCTGTATTATATATTTTAGTTTCTTTATTATTTTATTATTTTTTATTTTTTAAACTTTTATTCCGATGTTTTGTTATACAAGTACACCCACCGGTCACTATTATAAGCAAATAAAAGCTTTTTAAATTCATTGAATAAATGATGTATTTAGTCGTTATTATATATCAGATACATTAATTATTCAATGAACTTAAATTTTTGTTGTTACTTATAATAGTGACCAAAAGGTGTATATTTTATAGTTAAACTCTTATTTTTATTAAATGTAATTGTAATTTAATTTTTCTAAATGTATTATTTAGTACGTAGCCACACCTATGTATCATAGGTATTAATGCTAGTGATCAACCATTACCATCTAATTCCTTTATAATTAAGTTTAATTTTTATGAGAAAAGAATGAGTGGGTGAGATTCCACCGTAGAAAAATGTCACTCTGCAGAAAATCTCTTCCCATAAAATGCACTTGTTAACTTTATGATTTAACAGTGAAGTGGAGTTAGCTTCGGTTTAATTTTTTGAATGAAAATATAAAGAAATTGTTTTTCCCATGAAAACTCAGGACAAAAGTTTGTTGGTGCACAAGATGAAGAAGATGAAGACGGAAGAAGAGCTAGAAGAGAGAATAACAAACTTTCACTACTATGCTAAAACGGTTATAGCAAAATGGTTGCACACACGTTGCACTATAATACTCAGTGGATACAAATGTTGACAACTATAATACTATATATACACAAACATATTTGCCACGTTGGCGAAATACTAAAATATTGAATTACCCTTCATCATCATCCCTTAATTTAGGATTTAACTAATCAAAATTAATAACACCAATTCCATCCCTTAAGTGGAGAAATTGATCAATCTTGATCGCTTTCGTCAAAACATCTGTCAGCTGCTTCTGGGTGTTATAATGCATAACTTCTAGCACTCCATTATGAATCTGACTTCTCAGAAAATGATACTTAGTCTCAATATGCTTGCTTCTCCCATGCATCACTGGGTTCTTGGCAAGATTGATTGCAGACTTGTTATCAATCATCAGCTTCAGAGGCTTGTTTACCTTGATCTTCAGATCTTGCAGTAAATTCAGAAGCTAAACAACTTGACATGTAGCCACAACACCTACAATATATTCAACTTTACAGATTGACAAAGCAACAACTGGTTGCTTCTTGGAACACCAAGAAATAGAACTTCCCAGATACTAAACAAATATCCAGAAGTACTTCTTTTGTTAATTCTGTCTCCACACCAATCAGAGTCTAGGTAACACATAAGCTCTGTATTATTCTTCTCTCCATAAGAGAACAAAACTCCATACTTCAGAGTCCCCTTAATATACCTCAGAATCCTGACAACAACTTGGTAATGAGACCACTTTGGTTTACTCATGAACCTACTAACCATTCCAATTGCATAGCAAATGTCATGTATGGTATTACACAAATACCTCATAGAGCCAACCAACTACTTGAAAGTTGTGGCATCTACATCATCACCTTCAGAATCAGAATCCAGTTTGTGATTTGTTTCTGCAGATGTGACAACAACCTTACAACTCAGTAACTCAAATCTCTTTAGAAGCTCAAGTTTATATTTCAATTGATGTAAAATAATACCCTTTTCAGAGTACATAAACTCCATCCTTAGGAAATATGTCATCTTTCCTAGATCAGTAATCTCAAACTCATTCATCAGCACCTTCTTGAACTTAGTTATCTCATGTTCACAACTCCCTATTAGCAACATATCATCAACATAGAGACACACCAGAATCATATTGCCTTTAGAAGTATGATGAACATAAACGCGATACTCTATCTCACACTTTTTGAATCTTTGGAGCTTGAAAAATGAATCAATCTTCATATTCCAAGCTCGAGGAACTTGTTTCAGTTCATACAAGGCTTTCTGCAACTTGAACACCATCCCTTCCTGATTCTTTTTCTCAAATCCATGAGGTTGTGACATGTATACCTCTTCTTGCAATGGACCATTCAGAAATGCAGATTTGACATCTAGATGCATCAGAGGCCAATTCCTAATAGCAGTTATCACAATCACCAGTCTGATTGTCTCATATCTCGCTACTGGAGAAAATAATTCAAAGTAATCTAACCCAGGTTTCTGTAGAAATCCTCTTGCTACTAACCTTACTTTATGTTTGCAAATTGATCTATCTGGCTTCAGTTTCTCCTTGAAAACCCATCTGAAGTTGATGACTTTCTTGTCCTTTGGAAGCTCAGTCAACTTCCAACTCTTGTTTCTTTCTATAACCTCAAGTTCTTCTTTCATGGCCTTCATCCATACTTTCTTCTTGAACGCTTCTTCATCAATGACTAGTCCAGAGTCTATTAACATGGCACACTAAATGACTTCTCCTTTATAGTCCACTTCAGTATCTTATAGCATGTCAAACTCTGCAAACCTTCTTGGTATGCTTCTGTTTTTTGTGGCCTCTGGACATGTTCAGAATCTCCTTCAAATGTTGGAATAATATCAGATATTGGAACCCCAAAAATACTACCTTCAGAGGCATGACCACCCTTAGAGTCTGTAATATTCCCAAAGTTTGGATCTCCACCAGAGTCTGAATCCCCATCAGAATCAGATTCACCATCAGAGTCAGACTCACCTTCATAGTCATTTTCTTCAGAATCATTTTCTGATTCTGAATCATCTTCAGAACCTTCAGATTCTGAAGTATCTTCAGAGGTTAATTTTACACCAAAGTTGGATTGAGATACGCTTATGATTCCTTCACAATAAAATCTCTATTGAATTCAACCTTGTTAATGGTAGGACAGTAAAGCTTATAAGCACATATATTGTGGTACAATACAAGCAACATAACTCTACTTTTGTCATCCAAAATGTTTGTAACAAACAAAACCAAGCACCTTCAGATGGATCACACTTTGCTTATCTCCAATCCATATCTCTAAAGGAAAAATTTCCTTCAGCTTCTTGGTTGGACACCTGTTGAGCACATATGTCGCAGTAGCAACAACTTCTCCCCACAAGGTGTGAGGTAGCTTCCTCTCCTTCAGTGTGCTCCTTGTCATATCAAGAAAAGTACAGTTTCTTCTTTCAGCAAGACCATTGGGTTGAGGAGTGTATGGAGCAGTCACATCATGCTCAATTCCATTCTCCTCACAGAACTTTCTGAACTCTGTAGAGTTATACTCACCTCCATCATCAGTTCTAAGAACTTTCAGCTTTTAACCACCCTGGTTCTTAGCCTTGACTCTGAATATGTTAAATATAGCAAACACCTTGTGTTTGAACTTTATGAGCGATATCCATGTCATTCTTGTGAACTCATCAACAAATGACACAAAGTATTTATTACCTCTAAGTGAAGGTACTGAAAATGGTCCACAGACATTAGAATGCACCACACCCAGAGCATGATTTAGTATTAGAGGCATTTCATATGCAAATGGTAGTCTTGGTTGCTTCCATCTCATACACACATTGCATGACTTCTCTGGCTTCTTAATTCCAGGAATTTGATAAGTGCAAATTTTGACTATTTTTGTACATAAAAACTTGATATTTTAAGCTCTAATTTGCGATTTCAATGATTAATTTCCCTGATTTTTTATATAATGTTATATATTTTGAATTTGGATTTGGTATCCTTGATATGTATGCTAAGTGTGCAGGAAACCAAATAATAAAGGCACAAAAAGAGGAAGTTAGGAGCAAAGCAAATTTGTTGAAAATAAAGCCTGCTCGTCGGGCAAGCAGTAACAAGAAAGAAGCGAGCTCGCCATCGAGATATGGAGAGCTCGGGGCGAGGCTAAATCCAGGTACAAATCTTGCCTTGGTCTCTCGGCGAGGGCTTGTGATTTTGAGTCCGCCGGGAGAGGTCTTTGTGGCTGGGGGTTAATAAATATTTTTGCCAATGACAGTTTGCTGCGTTTGAGCCAGGTGGAAGGCACTTAAAGGTGATTTCGTCGGGCAAGCCCTTGCTCGTCGGGCGAGACAACAAATTCCCAATTTTGTATAAATAGGTCCAAATCAGATTTTTAGGTATTGTTTTAGGAACTTTTAATCCCATTTCCTTCAACACCATTTTTTAGTTAGGAGAGATAGATACTTAGAAAACAACAAGTAAGGGTGTTTCTTGAAGATCTGGAGTTGGATTTGCCTCTATCGTTGAGAAATCGCGGTGGATGTTTGTTCATCTTCATTCTTTTCTTAAATCCCTTTCTTGTTGGGATTGTATGTAAGTTTACTGTTAAATATGTATTTTTCGTAATCATGACGTTATGTACGATCTATTTACGAATCTATATTGATGTTATCTTTGTTTATTTATTGATTTGAACTGTTATTGAGAAATACTCTTCGAAACTAGACCTAGGATAATCACCTGTTAGACGCTAAACTCTATATATAGATTTAGATTTAACATTCACGTGAGTATCAAACCTTAATGCTCCGTATTGTTTGATAGGCTGAGAGATCGTCGATTAGACAATACGGTTGAACTCTCGACGAAAGTTTAGACATGAACCATGTTTTGAGCGATACCTGATGATATTGATAAGTGTTTAAATTGTGCTTAACTGATTGGTAAATTATATGTTCAATCGGTGGATGAAATTCAATCCTGTAAAGCTCTCATATCTCTCCGAAACTTTATTTATTTATTCATCCGTTTTACATAATTTAACTTTAAATTCAAATCTTACAAACCCAAACTTAAAATCGTAGAACCGTTGAACGGCGTTGATGTCACACCAATCCCTGTGGAGACGATAAAAATCAAAATACTTACTTTTGCTTGCTGCTTTACTGCCTATATTTTTTATTTTTACCCTTTTCTGTATTTTTGAGCTTTATACATGTTTCTATATTGTTAAGCTTTGTTACATTTGTGTATATTGTATACATACTTGTTTAATTTAAAATTTGTTAAAAAATTATTTTGTGTTTGTCCAAGAAACTTATCTTTGATCAGCTTGAATAAAAATATGGAGTCATTTTTCAAGTTTGATTGGATCAACAAGAAAATGTCATGGTAATGATAAAAGTTTGAAAGGAAGTTACATTGTCAAAGTACATGTTTAATGCCTTCTAGAACATAACATGAATATGAAACTTAAGTTTTGTAAAAATTTCATGTCATTCATTATTTTTCTATACATGTTTATGTTTGAGTCACTTTAGATCATAATCAAATGTGAGGAAACTTTCCATTGTTTACTATATGCACAGGCGACAAACAATTCTTGTTTTAACTCATTTGGCTTATGTTTAATCTTGCATTTGTGTTGAATTGTATAAAGGCATGAAAATAATCAAGGATTTTTTTTATTTTGAGCACAACTACTTGACCAAAAAGTAGCATACCTTGTGATTGAGTGAGTATTAGTTAACCCCTTTGAGCCTTAATATCAGGATCTATATCAATTTTGAATTGTGTGATTTTTCCTTTGGACGCAAATAGTAGTTCATCATTGATTTTAGATTGGATTATTAGATTTTTTCTTGAACCCTCAACCATAAATTGTGGTTTGAATTTTTACTCTTGCCTTAGAAAGTTTGGGAGCATTCAGATTACAATATTTGGTTGTAAAAAAGTTGGGGAGAAAAGGTTGGTTGCTAAGAGGTTGAGAAAGAAAAAGAAAAATTTGAAGAAAAAAAAGAAAAGAAAATTGAAAAAGAAAAAGCCTTTAAAAAGAAAAAAATAGCAAAAAGATTTTATGCTAATAAGTTGTGTGAAAAGGTGTAACACTTGAGCAATAAGAAAAAGGTAAAAGAAGTTGTGAATGTTTGAGAATTTGAGTAGTGATCACTCTCATATGAGTAGACAATATTTTTAATTCAATTACCTTAATAAATGACCTTTCTTTGTTACCCAAGACATATTACAACCGTTGAAGTCCTTGTGATTTGTGTTTTATACTTTAATATATTTTTTTTAGATGAATGCATAATTTGATAAAGATATTAGCAAGATTGTTGGATGTGAGTTAAGTCCCTTGTGTTTGTTTTTCATCCCTTGATGAATTTGAATGTTAGGTGTGATTCATTCTTGAATATGTATTCTTTAGAGTTTTTGACATGTGTGTTGTGCTTAAAATATGTTTCATGATTATGGTGTCGTTGTAGTATAGTGATAAACGTTACTTTGCTTGGACTTTTACAATTTGAATCATACATTAGTTTTCGTTTCTAAAAACTTGTTGATCATGATTTCTTGGTAGTTGATCTTGTTTCTTTAGGTTTGATTGACCATTGTTTGAGGACAAACAAAGTTTTAAGTTGGTGAGAATTTGATAAGTGTAAATTTTGACTATTTTTGTACATAAAAACTTGGCATTTTTCAGCTCTAATTTGCGATTTCAATGATTAATTTCCCCGATTTATTTATAGAATATTATATATTTGGAATTTGGCTTTGGTATCCTTGATGTGTGTGCTAAGTATGTAGGAAGCTAAATAATAAAGATACAAAACCAAGCAATTAGAAGCAAAGCAAATTTATTGAAAATAAAGCATGCTCGTCGGCCGAGCAAGAAGCGAGCTCGCCCAGGGAGCTATGGCGAGCTCGGGGCAAAGCCAAATCCGGGGGAAAATATTGCCTTGGTATCCCAGTGAGGGCTTGTGATTTTGAGTTCTCCATACGAGGTCTTGGTCGCTGGGTGAGAATATATATTTTTTTCCAATGACGCTTGGTTGTGTTTGAGTCAGATGGAAGGCACTTAAACGTGATTTTGCCGGGCGAGATAGAAAATTTCCAATTTTGTATAAATAGGTCTAAATCATATTTTTTGATACGGTTTAGGGAACTTTTAACCCTATTTCCACCTACACCAAGTTTTAGTTAGGAGAGATAGATACTTAGAAAATAACAAGTGAGGGTGCTTCTTGAAGATCCGGAGTTGGATTTGTCTCTATCATTGGGAAATCGCGGTGGATGTTTGTTCATCTTCATTTTTTTCTTAAATTCCTTTCTTGTTAGGATTGTATGTAAGTTTACTGTTAAAATATGTAATTTTAGTAATCATGGCGTTATGTACGATCTATTTACGAATCTATATCGATGTTATCCTTGTTTATCTATTGATTTGAACTGTTATTCACAAATACTCTTCGAATCTAGATCTAGGATAATCATATGTTAGACGCTAAAATATATACATAGATTTAGATTTAACATTCGCGTGAGTATCAAATCTTAATGTTATGTATTGTTTGATAGGCTTAGAGATCGTCAATTAGACAATATAGTTGATCTCTCGACGGAAGTTTAGACATGAACCCTGTTGTGAGCGATACATGATGATATTGATAAATGTTTAGTTTGTGCATAACTGGTTGGTAAATTACATGTTCGATCAATGGATGAAATTCAATCATGTAAAACTCTCATATCTCTCGGAAGCTTTATTTATTTATTCATTTGTTTTACATAGCTTAACTTTGAATTCAAATCTTACAAACCCAAGCTTAAAATCGTAGAGATCGTTGAAGGGTGTTGATGTCGCATCAATCCCTGTGGAGACGATAAAAATCAAAATAATTACTTTTGCTTGTTGCTTTACCGCTTCAACAGAATTCCATGTATCATCTTTTTTAAATTCAGATACCCTAAGCTTATGAAGTTTAGATGACCAAATCTTTTGTGCCACACCTCACTTTTCTTCACGACACTTGTTGCACTAAGGAATTAAGAGTCTGCAGTTTTACATTCACTTTAGATGTTCAATTCCTTCCCTATTCCGAATCCATAATCAACTTCTAATTACAGTCATACAACTTCAAAAGATTGTCCTTCATGGTAACTGAAAATCATTTCTCAATTAATTGACCTACACTCTTCAAATTATTTTTCATGTCAGGAACATACCACACATTATGAATCAATGTTGTTTTACCATTATTCAAAACTACTCTGACATTTCTCATACATTCAACATTAAGATATTTATCATCAACACATATGATCTTTGTCCTCTTACCATAGTCAAAGTCAACCAGTCATTTGTTATTTCCAGTAAGATAATTTGAGTAGTCAGTGTCCATATACCAGCAGTCTCCCAAATATGCATCATTAGATCCAGACGCCATTAATAGCACATGTTCATCATCAAAGTCTCTTCTACCTATGTTTGCTTCTTCTGACTTCATTTACTTGTTTGACCAACAATCAGCAGCGAAGTGGCCAAACTGTAGAAGAATTGCCATCCAAGGCGCAGCGGAATTTAAAATTTCTCCATTTAGTGATCCTTACGAATGGGCATGATCAGTGATAGAATCGTTACCTCTTGTGGCGATTCAAACCTTTGGTGCAGATTTATGATAATGATCAAAACCTTTGATACAGATCCACGGGGCGATCACGAACGTTGAACGATGACAACGTCTCTACTCAGTCCACGCGAACGGATTCCTTCAATCGCAGTGCTAGCTGTTATGAATGAAGGCTTTGAGTGAGAGAGAGATACGAAATTCCAACTCTTCAGTTGTGTTTTCTGTCTCAGTGAGTTACAATGCTTCTACCCAAGGGGTTCTATTTATAGAACCACTTGTGTGGGCTTCAATCCAAAAAGCCCACTTAAGTGCATTTTGGCCCATATCTCATAAAATGCCAAAATCACTTAAGTATTTGGTACCTTACCATATTTTGTATTCTACTTAAGTACACCGTACCTTACGATGTTCCTTAATTATTCTATCTCTCATCAATCCGTCCTTTGTGTGTGACCCTATAGGTTTTCGCGGCGTTGGCAATTATATTAAATCACGCATTTAACATAATAAACAGTGAGCGGTATCTAGCAACACATCACTGCTACCCAAGTCACGAAAATGTCATGTGATTTGACAAAACCTCCTGTGATAATAATTATGTGTATAATTACCCCTTTGCCCCTATGTCTATATTGAACACAAGGTATAGACCGTGTCATCCTTGTCCAGTTCAATATTGGGCCCATAGACATTTATCCTGTTACGCAGGATGGGCAAATTCCATCTAGGACACTCATGTCCCTCAGCATGCTTTGTGGAGTACCCATCAACTGTCTTTATGGTTATCCAGTTACGGACAATGTTGGATCAGCAACAAAGCACTCGACTCTACATCTAGGATCCATAGTGGTTTCAGGTCGAAGAGTGGTATACACCATTATCACCATGAGAATAACTTATGACACTTTGCATAACTTTCTATATAGTATTCTCATAGCAGGTCAATCCGGTATAAATATTACTCATAATATTCATACCTATGTTTAAGACTTGATAACTCTTTATCCATGATCCATGAGATGTGATCATCAGTCTACAAACATAATAGTCTTAATGCTTTAATGTTATCCCACTTCACACTAAAGCTCGACTACGGATACTTTAAGAATAATGTCCTTATGTTTAATGTGTTCTCATGATTAAGTCACACTTAATACATTAAACGGACTATCTATTCCAGGGACTTTATTAATCAACCATAATAAAGAAAATGCCTTTTATTATTAATAAATAATTCGATACAAGTACCAAAAGTATTGGCCTCTAGGGCTTACACCAACACAAACTTCTTACAACAATAGCATTGAACCTTCCTCTTATCATATTTCTCCTTCCTCTTATGAGCACTCTTCTGCCTTTCAGAAGTTGAGGTTTCTGACTTCTGAACACCATCAAGTCTCTTCCTGACTTCTGACCAGGATTGCTTATGATATTTCTACCTACATTTCAGAGTTTCTCTTAGTCAGACACAACTCTTGTGCCTCTAGACTGCTTTGCAGCTCTTCTATTCTCATGGTGATCAGATCTTTAGAATGTTCAATTGCTATAACAATGTAATCAAACTGAGGAGTAAGAGATCTAAGTACCTTCTCAATAATGCTTTCTTTAGAGAGAGTTTATCCACACGAATTCATCTCATTTGTGATTAGAGTCGCTCTGGAGATATAGTCAAGTACCTTCTCATTGTTCTTCATGCCGAGATTCTCATACTGCTTACGTAGAGACTGAAGCTTTAGCTTCTTCACTGATGCATCACCGTCGTAGTACCGCACCAGTGTGTCCCGCGCAGCCTTTGTCGTCGTCGAATCAACAATTTTCTCAAACATGTTCACATCCATACACGAATGGATGTAGAACAACACCTTATGGCCCTTCTTCTTCAGATCACGCTGAGCATTCCTCTACGCATCCGTTGCATTTTCTGGAAGTGCAACCAAAACGTAACCGTCGTTGACGAGATCAAGAACATCTTGAACGTCAAACAACACACACATATGAATCATCCACCGATTCAAGTTCTTGTCATCGAACACTAGAAACTTAGTTCTCAGGTTACCATTTCCGTTCATCTTCAACTTTGTGCAAATCACTAAAATCTCACCAAACAATGGTGTTTCTCAATCCCGCAGAATCAAGAAATGTGATTCTGTTACGATTCCGAATCAGAAATTCAACATGAATTCAAGAAACGAAATCAATCACACAATGCCTCACCGTTCACTCGTGTTTCCCTGTGTTTCTCTATGGATCTGAACCGGAGCTCTAGATACCAATTGTTGGTGCACAAGATAAAGAAGACGAAGATGGAAGAGAGAGAATAGAGAATAACAAACTTTCACAACTCTGCTAAAACGGTTACAACAAAATGGTTGCACACACTGCACTACAATACTTAGTGGATATAGCTGTAGCTACAGTACTATATATACACACAAATAATAAAGTTTTGCTGTATTTAAAGATTTTGAATTTGAAAGGTTTATCATGATTGTACCTAATATACACAACTTAATAGATTACACTATTTAGTGATGTTTTTCTTTGAAGAAAAATTATTTAGCAAGATGTACATATCGTGAGTCAATAACATCCATTTTTAGCATTGCAGCACTGGAACCGGCAAAGTGTGGAATATGATGTCCTTGTGAACTGAAAATATTAAACTTTGAAGCAATGTTATTGATATGTACAAGCGAATGAAGTATGATATATGACAAGAAAGATGCAGATGTGTTGGATAACTACGTAACACTCTTGTTTAACTGGGTGAGGGCAACACAGGATCCTTTATCTTCTACGATTATTGTGATGGAAGTGAAGTTAGACAATCAGAAACACCACATAGTATCTGGGAAGAATCACTTGTGGGTGTCCTGGCTAAAGAAGAATCAAAATTGCGCTCTCTTAGTTTCTGAAGTGCTGCAAGTGATACTCTTGTGGCAGACATAGCTTCAAAGTACTGAGTGCAATATGCCAAAGCAAGAGGAATAGGTCGAAGCATGTCCTGGAAGAAGAAAAAACAAAGAAATTTCGTTTAAAAGGCAAGTAGTAGAAGTAGTGAACACACACTTCAAGTAGTGTTGTTGCCTGTGAAAACACTTATTGAAATGCAGCAGAACGCATAACCTTCAGAACATGTAACAGAAACCAAGATTAGTTACTTATACTCCAAGCAAGAACTTAAAAACTATGGTCAAGGAATGCAAATTAGTTTATCATAATGGAGGCAACAGAAAGTCATGCCATCAATATCAAGGAACAATAAAATGATTGTAGAAGCATACCCCCCAAAGAGAAGGAGGTTCCTTAAAATTCATACTCCAATGCAAATCTGCCACAGATACTGTCAAGGTACCATAGTCGCTAGCTGCCTTCATCAGTAGTTCAGAGAATTGTTTCTGCAAGAATTAAAAATTTATATGATGCAAGCATTTCAATGTCCGGCTTACTATTGGGTGAACTAGGTAAAACTGTAAAAGCATTGGGACAAAAAAGACTAATGTTTTCACATTATTGGAGTAATAATATACACTTAAATGCCATCATTATATTTAACTTTTAGTTATACCACATTTTGTACAAGTAAATTTCAGGTTAGCCACTCAAGCTTTGAGAATAATTAACTCATATTGCATAAGATATTTATGCCTGGTTACAAACAACATAGGTATGTATTAGTATTAGGGGTGTCAATTTACACTTGGCTGATCGAGAACGTGGTTGACTATATTCCTGATTTCCATTATACAATGGATGGTGAAGCAAATAGGTTAGCAGTGTGATTGTTTTGGCGTTTTATATGCCATACTCGCGTTCCATTATGACTTCCACTGTGATTTTAAGAACCAGAAAGACTAGCTTTTCTTCATACATGCGTCTCCAACATGAAAACAAACAGAGGCCAAGTCCCTTAATGTATAACTTTTAATGCATATAAGAATCTTATAGCTATTTCCTACAGCCCAGTTGAAGACAGTTTATTAAGTATTCTCTGGAATGCTGCATTTTGTAGTTAACATGCTTTATTCGGGAAAACTAAAAAAATTATCACATCATAGACTACATTTAGCAAAATATGAAACTAAATACAATGTGCGTATTGATTTAGACACAACTAGAATACCAAATGCACATGACTTCTTGTGTTGGGCGACCTAGTGTTTAGATTATGTGAATGAGAAGTCTGATTACATGACAAATTATGGTCTCCAACCTGATATTCTACTTCAACAGGAATGCAATCTAGGGAATATGGCCGCTGCAGACGAGCTATTATGCAATCCTGCCAAATTATAACAATAAAATAATGTTGATAAGTACATGAATAACTAAATTCTTGAACCCCAATGCCAGGATGGGAACTATTTAACAAGGAAAGCAAACAAGAGTAGAAAACAATGTAAAGTGGAACTTCTGAAAATTTATTTCTTTTTATAGTCACTGAAGGCATAGTTCCCTTCAAATGAAAGTCTAATAAAACAATCGAATCAGACTGATGAATTAATTAACTACAATCTGTAGTAGACTACAATTGATAAATGAGTAAAATAACGAACAATATTGGTTATACCTTATTCTGAATAACATCTTTGAGAATAGTAGTAATCCTTGACAACGTCTCAATCTTCTTCTCCATTTCACTCACATGTGTCAAATATCCAGAAGTTTCATGATCCTAAAATTTCACAAGTAACAAGTATTGATTAAAAAAAGAGTTTAAAGCTAAAACACTAGATGTGGAAATCCAGACCCACAAAAAACCAGAATGGATAAGTAAGGCTGACCTTTCGACCTTGGAGTTCAATTTCCAAATTTGCTATTTTTCTTTGGACATTGGTTAGTTCTCTCAAAACCTTGATCAAGTCCTCACCCTTTTCCCTAGTTGTTGCTGGAGATGAATTCTGTAGTCCTTCCTAGAAAAATCACGAGATACGTCACGTCGTTAACAAACCTCAATTCTGAAACAATTGAAGCGATTTGGAGGATACAGGAGAGACTGGTATGGTACCCGGGATGAAGGCGTAGACGACACTGAGAAACCAAGATCATTTGCAATTGACAAAGCATTAGACATTCCGCCTCCGCGTTTCACAGGCTTCCTTCTAACCGGACTCGACGCACTTGACATTGACATTTTAAAATTCAAACTCAAACACTGCTATACTATTCTGCATTGAAACTACATATTTTTATGATTGGCGATTTGGCACATGCAATTGCATGTAGAATGACGCAGAACACTGATTAGGATGAGAATGATGCAGAAAATTAATCTCGAAAACAGTTTCTAACAGCATTCCGTTATGGTATTCTAAAATTGTAATTCCGAATTCAACTTCATAATTCATAATCATAATCACAAATCAAATTTATTCATAAAAAGAATACGTAAATCCATTTATATTAACCACAAACAAAACGGTTGATCAAGCCTACAGAGTTCATTCAAGATATCGCAATCGCAGTGTTCTTGACAAAAAAAGAAAAGAAAAAGAAAGAATGTTAAAGAATCTGACTCTACCAAAATCTTGATGAAGAATCTCCACTTGGTATTCCCTAAACCACTGAAAAATCAGTCTCGAGTGATATATATCAATTGCGATTTGCGACACACTATCGTTGATTTCCCATAGAAGTTTGCAGAAAGTGTGAGCGTCTGAGAAGAAGAAACGATCGACATAAAGGAAAGGAGAGAAGGAAGTAGTGTAATATTGCAGTTCTTTCAATCATTCTTTTTGAATGATTGTTAATTTGTTACTCCTCCCTCCTTGAATTAAAACAGTTGGGTTAAGCGTTAAAAAATGGGAGGTTTGGATTCTTGACAAAAATATAAATATATTAAAACAAGACTTTAATGGTGATGTTTCATCCAAGAATATATTATTTTATCATGTTATATAAATATTTTAAATTTTTTAATGAATATGCGGGATGAATGTTCGTCATTGGAACATTGGTGGATAGTATAAAACACTTTCGATACATTACCATTTTCTCTTAAAACAATCTATCATTAAAATGCGCTAATGAATGTATATTTTTATGATGTTTTTGGTATAGTTCTTTCTAAAAAAAATTCTATTGAGACACAATTATTAGAAAAAAATAAAATTAAGATAAAAATAAATATATGTTATAATAGTTAGGATGATTAGGGTTTGTCCATACCGGTGAGAAGCTTTGTATGATGGTGTTTATGATGGTATGAGAAACCACTTCACTTTTATTTGAAAATTTGGTAAACAAAACAAGTTTCTATTAATATTTAAGAGATTAAACTCGAAAATATCTCGGAACATATTTGTGTGTATTTAAACCTTTGAACAATATTTTACTATTGAAATCAAAAGGGTAATATTTGAAGAGTAACAATTTGATTTTGAACAAGATTTAGAATACAAGGGTTTTAAAAATGAAAGTGACTGAAGTTGAAATGCAGTACGAAATAAAATGACAAGAATTGTAATGTGAAATCGAAATGTAACTCAATGCGGAAAAAAAGGTTTGAATATAAAAGTGTTTGAAATTTATAAATGTGGAACAAATATGTACATTTTCTTCACTAATTTCTCAAATATGCAGATACTTTGAGTTTATAGAAATATGAGTACAATTGCGGATCCTTACAACATAAACATGAGCCCCTTTATATACTAATTTAAAATAACTACCTAAGAACGGTCGACTAACCCTGTCACGACACGTCTCAATCTCATGCAGTCGTTTTCTTCGATGAGTCTCCACGTGTCTTCGAGTAACCGCTAATTTCAAATCAATTCCCGCTCCTTCAACACCATTCAAATATCTTAACTATTTTTACTGGTCACCAGAAATTTACTCAATCATGTCGAAATCACTAGGATCTATGATGCTGAGACAACACACTTTGTAGTACTTTCCACATGCAGTACTCAAGTCGACATTGTTTCCATTGTAATGATGAACTCCAACCTTAGCCAACATAGCATAATACTCAATCAGGCGACAACTGACCAACATACTCAAAATTTTGCTAAGTCCCCAAACTTTAATAATGTTCTTCGACTTCCAGCTATTTCGACATTAGACCAACTCGACCTCCAGTTGGTTACATTCAATTCCAACCCTTCACATGGCATACTTATTATTTTTCCCCTAAAAGGCCATGTTTCGATTCGGATCAAGCAAGAGAGACGTGGCATTTTTTATAGTATTTTTCGACATTGTCATCATTACCCCTTTTATGATGCATTGTCATTTTCAACGAGATCTGTTTAGAATCTCATCATCACTCCTATTTCCTAGGAGGTCATGGGTATGCACGTCTGCAGTAACTACACCCACTCACATCAATGATTCGCTTCGTAACCCATGAAAACACTTCAAAAATTCCACGTGGCTGTCATGTGTCCGATTTCAAACATACAGTGAAAAAGGTTATAAATACCCAATTTCAACCCCTTGTTATTCTTCTTCACTTCATCTTTTCTATAACTTTCTTACACAGAGCAAACCATTTCACTTTTATCTTCAAAAATATTTACTTTCATCAATGACAACTACTAAAACAATGCCTTTCAAATCTGATACAGGAAAGAACTTGATAGCCTTCACAATCCCTCCATATGCGGATGAAGAAGGCATAGATTACATCCTTGAACCTCCATTATAAAAAGAAAAAAATCGTCATCTAGGAAAAATAGGTACTCATCCCCTTCTCCCTGTCTAATGAGCTTTTTGTTTTCTTGGGGACATATCTGACTGCGAGGTCTAACGTTGGGAAAGTTACACGCTTCTTCCCAGGTTACTCAATCACAATGCCTTTAGTGTTTGAATAACGCGCCCTCAACCTATCCTTTATGGACAAACTTGCACGTGTATTTCGATCTTCACCATTCACTCAGAGCAAAGAGTACATATCTTAGCTTGACAAAGTTCAAACTCAAAAGAAAAAACAATGGCAAGACCTAGGCATTTATGACATGGTCAAAATTTTGAGGACTAACCCTAGGTATAACCCAACCATGTTATTGGATTCAATTTTCTTTTGGAAAGGATCGACCAACACTTTTCAGTTTCCAGGCGGCATTCTGACACCGACCCTATTCGATGTGGCGGCCATTATAGGCTTAAGTCCATTAGTTTCAAGAATTTCATATTCTTCACAATCATGACAAAGCAAACGCTGAAGTTTCCGACCAAGAACACATAGCTTTCTTGACCCTCTAGCTATCATACTACGTCTTCTGCTCCAGCTCTCTACAGGTGGCTAAGAAATCCGTACCTCTAGCCATCCAGCTTCATGAAGGTCGAAAGATCTCTTTAAGTAATCTCCTCCTGGCTAACCTTCACTAGTCACTTGGAGAAGCCTCTTACAAACTAAAACAGCTCCCTGAAACCAACAACTCTTACCTGGTCTTAGGTCCTTTATGGCCCTTCCAACTTTGGTTGAACGCCACATTTGAGACAAAAATTAATGTAGCCGTCTCCCAAGCCTTAATAGCACAGAACGATGCTAGAGTCATTGAAGGCACTAGGTTAGCTTTGATTACTCCTCAAGAAACTCCATTACAAAGGCTATTCATGAAATACATCGACTTATTTCTCGAATCGACCATCTTTGCCTAGGCTATGGCTCCTTTTCTAGATCGCTTGGTAGGTCCATCTTGGTTTAGAAATAGATTCCCATGTGTTTCTTCTTCAGTAGTTTCCATGTCGAATTCAGTCTTGACAACCTTTTTAACTCCTACACTTTTATCCATAAGGATCGAAACCGGCACTCCAGGCTATGACTTTGTTGGTTATTAACCCAACTTAGTATCCAGACAATTTAGCTTTAACCAATTTCAACCTCATTCACTTTATGTTTGGGAAGAAGACATTTGCTGGTTGGAACGAAGATTCAGCATTTCAGACTATAAAGCTTGCACTACATTTGTCCATGACCAAGTCCTTGAACCCCCTACCTTCCAATTTCAACAATCATTTTTCATGACAGTCGAATTCCACAATTGGTGGACAAAGTATTTCACCAACCACTTTTCAGAAGAAGATTTTCGAAAAAGGCTTTATGCCGCTTTCTCCAATGTATAAGAAAATCAAGAACAAGGTACATATATCTAATATTGTCTTTAACTTACTTTCATACAAGTCTTTCTTATATCTCGATTTTCATGTGAGTCTGAAGCACCAGTCGACACCAATGTTGAAGGACCTTTCGACGCAGGAGAAACAAAGGAAGTAGAGGAGCAAAAAAAAGTATTGTTTTCTTCTTTGACTTTATCACGTGAACTAGTCTTCATAGTTTTACCTTTCATATTTGAAAGCGTGATCCTGGCTCTTCTATCAATAAATCCAAGAAGAAAAATATATTTATTTATAATTTTTTTTATATTTATTAATATTAATATAAAAAAGATAGACTTTTTTAAATTTTTAGACCCTCTAAAATTTGGAACCCTGTGCTATAGAGTCTGATGTTTTATAAAGCTCGCTGCTCTACACAGGGTCGTGTTGGTGTAAGTCCTAGAGGCCAATACTTTTTGTACTTGTATCGAATTATTTATTAATAATAAAAGGCTTTTTCTTTATTATGTTTGTTTAATAAAGTCCCTAGAATAGCTAGTCCGTTTAATGTATCAAGTATGACTTAATCATGAGATCACATTAAACATAAGGACACTATTCTTAAAGTATCTGTAGTCGAGCTTTATTGTGAAGTGGGATAACATTAAAGCATTAAGACTATTATGTATATAGACTGACGATCACATCTCATGGATCATGGATAAGGAGTTATCAAGTCTTAAACATAGGTATGAATGTTAAGAGTAATATTTATACCGGATTGACCCGCTATGAGAATACTATATGGAAAGTTATGTAAAGTGTCATAAGTTATTCACATGGTGATAATGGTGTATACCACTCTTCGACCTGAAACCACTATGGATCCTAGATGTAGAGTCGAGTGCTTTATTGCTGATCAAACATTGTCCGTAACTGGATAACCATAAAGACAGTTGATGGGTACTCCACGAAGCATGCCGAGGGACATGAGTGACCTAGATGGAATTTGTCCATCCTGTGTAACACGATAAATGTCTATGGGCCCAATATTGAACTGAACAAGGATGACACGGTCTATGCCTTGTGTTCAATATAGATATAAGGGCAAAAGGGTAATTATGCACATAAGCATTATCACAGAAGGATTTGTCAGATCACATGACATTTTCGTGTCTTGGGTAGTAGTGATGTGTTGCTAGATACCGCTCACTATTTATTATGTTAAATACGTGATTTAATATAATTGCCAATGTCGCAAAAACCTACAGGGTCACACACAAAGGACGGATTGATGAGAGATAGAGTAACTAAGGAACACCGTAAGGTACGGTGCACTTAAGTGAATTGTTGAACATCGTAAGGTACGGTGTACTTAAGTAGAATACGAAATATGGTAAGGTACCACGTGCTTAAGTGATTTTGACATATTATAAGATATGGGCCACATACACTTAAGTGGGCTTTTTAGCTTGAAGTCCACACAAGTAGTTCTATAAATAGAACCCTTGTGCAGAAGCATTGATTGCGGTTGCATTTTCGTTTTCTCTTTCTCTCTCTCTCTCTCACTCAAAGCCTTCATTCATAGCAGCTAGCACTGAGATTGAAGGAATCCGTTCGTGTGGACTGAGTAGAGGCGTTGTCATTGTTCAACGTTCGTGATCGCTCCATAGATCTGCATCAAAGGTTTCAATCGTCACAAGAGGTAACTATTCCATCACTGATCATGCCCATCCGTAAGGATCACTAAAGGAGAAAATTTTAATTTCCGTTGCGTTTTGGATCGCCAATCTCCTTCAGTGGTATCAGAGCCACTTACGAAACCATGCATCGGATAACTATTTATTTTCTGTATTAATATGATTAAAAGACATAATGAATCAAAGAATAAACGAGTAATTAAATTTGGCATCATGTGTGTACGATTTGGATGATTGATGTTGACTATGCTTCGGAACCGACATTAGTATGGTGAAGCAGCGATACATCGATCGTCCATAGGTTACGCAATTGAGATCGATCAAGTTATATATATGATATATAAATAATCCTAATGAAAAATATGGTATATATGATATACTGTTTCTGTTTCGTTCATTCAAACACTTAATGGTTATTTTCCTTTGAGCGATCAATGGTCATTTGCTTCGGAATCCGACATTAGTATGGTGAAGCAATGACCTGTTGATCAATCATACTGAATCAACAATCGAGGTGTGTTTGACGATCTGAAATTGGCGCATTAGGGTTAGTGACGGCGCAAGGGTTGTGCCGTCAATGATTTGTGAATTGAGGGCTTGTTGGAACACGTATGTTGACTGTTTCAAAGCGCTGGTTTTTTGGCCGCGTGATGATCGTCATGGACCTGTGACGATCGTAACAAGCTGGACGTGACGGTCGTAACATGCTTTGTGACGGTCGTCACATTCACAGATCCAGAATTCTAGGCGTTTATGTTATTTTGGCCGCGTGACGTTCGTCATGGGTCTGTGACGGTCGTAACAAGCTGGACGTGACGGTCGTAACATGCTTGTGACGGTCGTCACATTCACAGAGTCAGAATTCTCGGGGTTTCCATTTTGTGACTGCGCAAAAGTTGTGTTGATGCAAAACGACGCCGATTTCAAATGAATTGTTCATTAAAAATTTCGGACAGGGGCGTTGCCCCCTTGACCCCCGTCCGCTAACCGGGCAGCGGAAACCCCGTTCCCGCTGATCGGGCAGCGGACCCCCGGCTAACTCTGCGTAGTATGATTGGTCGCCGAAATTTAATTTGGTTTTAATTAATTAAAGGAATTAAAATTAATAATAATAATGTGTTTATTATTATTGCCTTGTGGTGATCAGTTATGGCCTTAGTCTTCCTTTATTTTTTTTTGGGTTTTTAAATACGACTTGCGTGTCGTGCCTCTCCTTTTAATATCTTAATGTAACTTCTTTTCTCATCTCAATCCCTCGTATGTAAAACGAGTTTCTTCTGTAATGTAATGTTATGAAGAAAGAGAAGAATTCAATATCAAAGGAGGACAATGTTATGAAGAAAGAGAAGAATTCAATATCAAAGGAGGACAACCTTGAAGATCTTGCTTGGAGAAGCTTAGATCGTTATTAGGTTAGCTTAGGTTCTCTCATTGGCTTGGGAGAACAATTGCGCTAGGGGCCATAATTGTTTCATTATGTATGTTGATGCATGTGTATGTATGTTGATGTATGTGAGAGACAATTTATATGATAAATAAGCCGGTGAGATCAGAACAATTGCAATTCCCTCAAATTAAATATTAAGTTTAACCTTTCCAAGTTTTAGCACTCATCAAGACTAGTATCAGATAATGTAGGTTTCGCCTACGCGAGGTGCATGTTCTATATTAGTAAGGTGCGATGGGATAATTTTAATATCCAACTGCTAAAACAATGGGTCAAACTTAACTAAACAAAATATAATAAGATTATATATGTTTAGAAGCAAAAGTTGGAAATGATACATGTGATGGATTGGAATAAGGAGTAATTCACCCAACTAAAATATTCGAGAGTTGTATTAGATACAATTGAAAGGAGTTCCTACCTAAATAACCTAGTTTTGTGTAATCCGCCTACGCGGACTTAAAACAAAGTGAAATGTGGATCTCGACCCACTAGAAAATCTTCCAACGGGATTTCCCGAATCAAATGATGAGGGTCATTTGTTTTGAGTAAAATAGTGGGAGCATATTTAATTAAAGGCCTAATTAAATATGTTATTGATACTTATATTTTCATTAATTCTTATGTAGATTACCATGACAACAAACACCTCTAACAACATTTTGCGATCAATCCTTGACAAGGAAAAATTGTCTGGATTGACACCGAAACCTGAGGAATGTCCTCAAACATGATAAAAAGTTGTATGTCTTGGAGAAACCTGATCTTGAAGAGGAACCTCCTAGTTTTGCACCTAAGGAAGAAAGAGATGCTTATAAGAAGCATGTCGATGATGCCAATGAAACTGCTTATCTCATGCTAGCTACCATGAACTCAGAATTGCAAAAGCAACATGAGAATATGGCAGCGTTCGATATGATCGAACACCTGAAGATGCTCTATCAAGAGCAAGCAAGGCATGAGAGGTTTGAAGTTTCAAAAGCCCTTTTTCAAGGCAAGTTAGCTGAGGGAGCCCCTGTAGGTCCCCATGTGCTCAAGATGATTGGGTATGTGGAAAACCTTGAAAGGTTGGGTTTTCCCCTCGGAAAGGAACTTGCGACTGATTTGATCTTGCAATCGTTGTCAGATAGATTCAGTCAATTTGTCCTAAATTTCAATATGAATGATATGGACAAATCTCTTCTTGAACTGCTAGCCATGTTAAAGACTGCTGAGCAGAACCTGAAGTCAAAAGGGAAGTCCATTCTGATGATCAGAAATGGAAAGAGACATAACAAAAGGCCCATCAAGCAGGGTGATAAAGGGAAAGGCAAGGAAGTTGTCAAACCCAGACCCATTGTTGCTGCTTTGAATCCTAGTGGAGGCATAGCAAAGGCAGGCACCTGCTTCCATTGCGGTAAGACCGGACACTGGAAGAGAAACTACCCAAAGTACCTGGAAGATACGAAGAATGGAGTAGAGACTTCAACTTCAGGTATTTTTGTTATTGAAATAAATTTATCTACTTCTGCATCATGGGTATTAGATACTGGATGCGGTTCTCACATTTGTACAAATGTGCAGGGGCTAAAAAGAAGTAGAGATTTGGCAAAAGGTGAAGTTGACCTACGAGTTGGCAATGGAGCAAAGGTTGTTGCTTTAGCCGTAGGAACTTATGTATTGACTTTACCTAGTGGTTTAATAATTCAGTTAGAGAACTGTTATTATGTACCTGCAATTAGCAGGAATATTATTTTCATTTCTTGTTTGGACAAGTTTGGTTTTTCATTTATAATAAAGAACAATTATTGCTGAATTTATTTGAATGATATATTTTATGCTACTGCACAAATGAGCAATGGACTATATGTCCTTGATCTCGAAATTCCTATTTATAACATTAATACTAAAAGGATGAAACCTAACGATTTAAATCCAACTTACCTTTGGCATTGTCGATTAGGCCACATAAATGAGAAACGCATTTCCAAACTCCATAAAGATGGACTCTTGGACTCTTTTGATTATGAATCATATGAGACATGCAGATCTTGTTTAATTGGAAAGATGACAAAGTCTCCATTCACAGGAAAAGGTGAAAGAGCGAATGATCTTTTGGGCCTCATACATGCTGATGTATGTGGACCACTAAACATACCAGCCAGAGGAGGTTTTCAGTACTTCATCACATTTACTGATGATTTCAGTAGATATGGTTATGTGTATTTAATGAAACACAAATCGGAGTCCTTTGAAAAGTTCAAGGAATTCAAGAATGAAGTACAAAACCAACATGGTAAGAATATTAAAACTCTTCGATCAGATTGAGGTGGTGAGTATTTAAGCCTAGAGTTTGATGACCATCTGAAAGAGTGTGGGATCCTATCCCAACTTACTCCTCCTGGAACACCCCAATGGAATGGTGTATCTGAGAGAAGAAATCGAACCCTGTTAGACATGGTCCGATCTGTAGCGGTGTATTCGTCACTTTATGATTTATTGATTAAATCAAAAGCAAAACATACAAGATAGAGTCGCCACCGCACTTTTATTTATCCAAAGGAATGGCTAAAAAGCGAACAAAAGCCTAAGAAGTTTTACAAAGAAAACTAATAAAAGGGGTACAGAGATCTGGGTAAGGGGGTAATTATGCAAAGGGAAGGTGTTAGGCACCCAATGCATCCTAGGTACTCCTAGGGAACCTCTTTTCACAACTTGTTGTATCAATTTATTTGTTTATGAAAGATTTTTGTGCAAACATTGATTGAAGGGATGAGAGAAGAATATACAATTTTTATTATTTTTGTGTTTGGATGGAAAGATCCATTGCCTACGTACCTTTACAGGATCAAAACCTCGTAGTTCGGCTAAAAGATTTCCAAAAAAGTAAGTGGATTGATTTTAAACAAAAGCCCTAAGGTCTTTCATTATCCACGGGAGAAAACTCAACCTATACAACCACAAGTCCACCATGTGAGAAAAGCTTCAACTTGCTAGTAAGGGACCATGCCCTATAATAAGCAAGGAAGTCTTACAATTCAATCACTAAGGACAAAAGGTGAGATTCACATCAACCACTAAGATAATTGAGATCTATGGCTAATGTATGAAAACTTATCAAGCAGTGGACAAGAGCCACAAAAACAATTGAGTGGGTGAAATTAACCCATTAGAGTATTTACAAAAGATGGTCAAAGTTGATATTAGATTCAATTCAGAAGAAGTATTGTGAAAATGAAGTTTGAAAATCAGAGGCTTAAGGCCTATGTTTCTAGTTTTGAAAACAGATGAAAATGTTTGCTCAAAGTTTTCTGGTTTGGGTTAACATGCAAATGGAGGTTTAAAGAACAAAAAGGGTGGTTAAGGGATGCAAAACTTCTTAAGAGTTCACCTCTTGAGATCATATGTAGATGATCCAAGTGATTCCTTTGGAATAGGCAACAAGCAAAGCTAACAAGCAAGGTTCAAAGAAGAGATAAAGATAGAAACAGATGGCCAATAAATGGTCTTATATCCAACTCCACAACAAGAAACAAAATTGGAAACAAGTTGCCAATCAATGGTCTTATACCTGACTCCACAAAATGATCACAGGAAACAAATAGCCAATCAATGGTCTTACATCTGACTCCTCACAAAACAAAAATAGGAAATGGAGTGCCAATCAATGGTCTTATACCTGACTCCACAAAACAAAGATGGAAACCAGATGCCAATCAATGGACTTACACTAGCCTCACAAAGCAAAGAAAACAAATGCAATAAGCAAGAGGAAACAAGTTTCCAATAAATGGTCTTACACTCGACTCCTAGGAAATGGAAAGCCAATCAATGGTCTTAGTTCCAACTCCTACCAGATCACAGGAAACAAATGCCAAATAGCTGGACTTACAATTGACTCCTCAATGGACAAAACAAAATGTCACAAAGTACGAACAATGATCATGAAATGATATACAATTAATGCTCAAAGATGAAAACAATGCACAAGGCACACATAAACAATTATGCACAGATGGACAAGTAAGCAAACAAGTGGTCAGTTATCACACACTATACACAACCAAGGGGCTCAAGCAAGGTTGGGCTTTAGTCAAGGGGTCATATCAACCTTGACAAACAAGCCAAATACTGGAATGGGTAGTCAGGCTCTTAACCTCTAACATTGAGAGTTAGGGTGAGCAGATGAAATGGAGATGAGGGTTATGCCTCATAGCTCTTATCCCTGGCTTGGGAGAGCTTTGAATCAAAGAATGTGTGGGAGTCCAGAATGAGGAACTCTACTCCACAATGACTGACTCTATACACAAGATTTTGGGTTTTTATTCAAATTGCATCAACACATGGTGTGAGCAAAATGAAAGACTCAACTGAATAATAGGGGATGGATTGCACATCCCTTCTATCTGCCAATTGCCTCTTAAGAGGACTTAACCTGCTTGGCACAAAATTAAACAAACAAGAACATGGCTTCTTAAGGAGGGCTTCAGACAGGTGCCTGCCAATAACAGCAGGTCTTCCAGACTACATGAAGATCAGGAATTATACCTAAGTGGTATGCCAACCACAAGCAAAGCAAAGTTCAAATGAACTTAAAGCAACTTATGTACCTGTGTAAACAACTAAACAAATCAGTACAGTATTCAGACAAACAGACAACAGTCAACAACAAACAGACAATCCCAATGTACAATATGTAAGCCATAAGGCAAACTCGAGCGAATTATCATCAACCTACAAAACAACCAAATGTTAGCAATCAATAGCAAATATCAACATTCAAATGATGAAGCAACATCAATCATGGAAATTGGATGCTTGAACCTGAAATTCAAAGCTCAAATGTGAGTTCCAACCACTAACTCAAAGGCTAGGGTCAAAGGTGAAGAAAAAATTCAAAATAGGAGCTAATATTCAACACAATGCAACTTCAAACACATATTAACATGTCCTAAAAAGGACCAAAACAAAATCATCAAGCAAATCCATGTAATAAGCAAGAGAAGTCAAAGACAATTTCAAAGCATACATTTGGACATTGAGAATGAAAATTCCATAACAAAACAGAAATGAATCAAACAATTCTGGAAAAATTTATGAGCATACAACACATCCAATACAATCATCATACAAAAAATCAGAATCAACAGAGGTCATTTGATAAGGAAATGAAATTGCACAAGTTGAACATCAAATTGTGTGACACACATTGTCACACCATACAAACATGTGTATAAAATAGATATGACAAATGGTAAAAATGCACAATCAAGCCTTAAACATCCATCAACATGTTAAGAATCATCATGCAAAATTTCATGGCATTTGGATCAATATCAAGCATTTCACAATGGAAAGAGCAAGGCAAGGTCACAAAAGCATACATGTTCGAAGAGTCTAGAGCAAGCAAAATTCCAGCCATGCACAATTTCAGAAATCAACACCATAAAATTCTAGACAAACCAAGGATCAAGTGGCAAAAAGAATGGAATTATTTGGAGCCTTTTTCAATTTATTATGCATTTTCAAAGTTGGAAAGAAAATATGAAATAATCATGAAGAATGCATATGCAATTATGGAGGGAAATGGCAAAATGAGGAATCAATTTGAAAATATGCTTCAGACCAGAATCGAACTCGGTACGATTTCAAATGAAGCGCGCTACTCACTGAAACACTGACGTTTCATTAATTCGCTGGCACGTCCAGTCAGCGGTCAAGCGCGCATGTGTCAAAGTCAAAAGGATGTTGGCCAATGGAAAGGCCAGCGAAGCGCTCGCATGGCATCCGAATATGACAAAACCCTAAGCCACATAAGCAAAACCAGACGGCAGCGCTCACGGCCGCACACGGTGGAAAACACCGTCTTCCTCGTGAAGACGGTGAGTGAACAATAGCAATGCTAAAAAAAATTCCAGAATTTGTCAAACTTTATATCAAACGAAACCTTATGCCATGGAAATTACAGATCAAGCAATAATTCAGTCCAAATCATCATGAATAGAGAGAATCGATAGAAAACATTTTGAGGCAACAAACTTTAATCAAGCATATCTCTCTCAATAATGCATTATTTTCAATTCTAAAAGCATCAGTAAACTCAGCATGGAAAGATCTACATGAACATGTTAATGAATTGCAAAATTATGAGATTCGAAAACTGAACCTCTTGAAGATCAACTTCTGGAAATGCACGATCCAAGGCTTGGCAAGCTTCAAATCTACTCCAGAATACTTGCTATGATGTTTGATGAAGAAATTGAGGCTTGAAACTGTGTAGATCTAGCTCAAATCTCAACTGCCATGGCAATGTTCTTGAGCTTCAACTGCTTGATTATGGCTCCAATTCTCCAAACAAAAGCTGGATTCACACTTAATCAAGTTCACTGATCATGATTCTTCAATAAAATCCAGTTGCTATGTTGAAGAAATTTGAATTGTGATTATGAGAAAATTTTGGAGGGAGAGAGAATTTTGAGATCTAGATCTAGCATTCCCCTCAATTCTATTATGATTATCAATATATATGAAGTCCTAATCCACTCTTAATCCAAATTAACCATGCTTAGTTGAAATTAAGTGCAAATAAGGTGTATGGCAAAAAAATGAAAATTGGTGGTGTATGAAGCATGCATACGTGAACAATGCCAATTGCATGGTTAAATTCACTTAAAAACATTTTTCAAACACAATGGCAATGGAAATTGGTTCATGTAATGCACCATTTTTAAATTTTTGAAATTCCCTCCAAAATGGGCATGGAATAGAAAATGATCATGTGATGGAAATTCATGCAATGTGATGAATGTTTTGGAAACTTCATGTCATGAGAAGCATTTTAGAAAAAGAGGCACCAAATTTGGAGTTATGAATCAAAAGTTATGGCCTTTTGAAGTTCCATGCACACTTGGCAATGATTGGACCATATCTCCTCAACCATTCATCAGATGCTCATGATCTTGGACTTTTTGGAAATAGGAGAGAGAGATATTCAACTTTCATGTTGGACAAAAATTCATTTGAAGCTTCTTTGATGTTGGAAAGTTGAGTTGAAGTTGGTCCAAAAACTTTCCATTTTTGGAAAGTTGAAATTATAGGTCACTTTCCATTTTTGGAAACTTTTGCACTGACTTCAAATTCTTCAATGTAGAGATTTGACATGATGAATAAGCATTGTTTGGACATGAATGAGATGAAGAAACTCAATTTCCACACTCAAAACCCACAGTTGACTTTTCAGTTGACTGGCATAGGCCTTCAGATGACCTGACAATGTTCTGATGAACTTGAGCTTCAACCACTTGGGGAATTTGCTCCAAAATGAATATATAGCTCATATAAGCTCCATATAATGATCACATGACCCATATCTCAATGGAAAACTCATCTCTTGCACAAAAGATCCACTTGAATTACCTTGACTTGTTGACTGCTTAAGCTGCAAGACAAATGTTAATGACATATTTTTGTACATTTTTGGTTAGTGATTAAAAGAAAAGAAATGATATACAAATTCAAGCAATTCTTGGTGATCAAGAACCACTCTCAAAAAGATCCCACCCACAGGGAAGGAAGCAAGGTGTTCAATGATCCTTGAGGCTATGCAATGATATGATATGATGCCATGAGGGATCTTAGGGACAAAATTGGGGTCTTACACGATCCATGATGAGTCACGCCGATCTTCCAAACTCCTTTTGGGGACATGCACTATTGACAGCAGCTTACACACTTAACCGTGTTCCATCCAAAAAGGTTGAGAAGACACCATATGAAATATGGAGTGGTAAGAAACCACATATGTCTTACATGAAGATTTGGGGTTGCGAAGTTTATGTGAAACGACAAATTTCAACTAAGCTTGAGCCCAAATCTGACAAATGCTTATTTGTGGGGTATGCTAAAGAAACAAGAGGGTATTACTTCTACAATCCTTCTGAGGGCAAAGTGTTTGTCGCTCGAACTGGAGTTTTCCTAGAAAAGGATTTTATTTCCAAAGGAATTAGTGGGAGGAAAGTAGAGCTTGAAGAAATTCAAGAATCACAAAGCATTGATACACCTATGGAGGAATTAGAGCAGGAAACACAAGTAGTTGTGGAAGAGCAACCTGCTCAAGTAGAACAAGACCAGTGTAGGTCAGGCAGGATACGTCACCTACCCGAGAGATATGGATATCTCATAACTGATCAAGGTGATGTATTACTCATAGATCAAGATGAGCCTGTGACCTACCAAGAGGCCATAACTGGTCCCGAGTTTGAGAAGTGGCTAGAAGCCATGAAATCTGAAATGGATTCCATGTACACAAACCAGGTTTGGACCTTGGTAGAGCCTCCTGTAGGAGTTAACCCTATAGGAAGCAAGTGGGTCTTCAAAAAGAAGACTGACATGGATGGTAAGGTACATACCTATAAGGCAAGACTGGTTGCAAAAGGATATAAACAAATTCATGGGGTTGACTATGATGAAACCTTTTCACCAGTTGCAATGCTTAAATCTGTTCAGATTTTACTTGCTATCGTTGCATATCATGATTATGAAATATGGCAGATGGATGTCAAAACTGCTTTCCTTAATGGGAATAATCTTGAGGATATGTACATGACACAGCCGGAAGGATTTGACATACCAGAAGAAGCCCAAAAGATATGTAAGTTACAAAGATCAATCTATGGATTGAAGCAAGCTTCCAGAAGATGGAATCTTCATTTTGATGAAACAGTAAAACAATATGGATTCATCAAGAACGAAGATGAGCCTTGTGTCTACAAGAAGGTTAGTGGGAGCATGATCGTTTTCTTGGTATTATATGTAGATGACATATTACTAATTGGAAACGATGTCCCTACCCTGCAACAAGTAAAGTCTTGGTTGGGGAAATGCTTTTCTATTAAGGACCTAGGTGAAGCAACCTATATATTAGGAATCAGAATCTATAGAGATAGATCACAAAAACTGCTTGGCCTAAGTCAGAGTACATACATAGACAAAGTGCTGAGACGCTTTAATATGCATGATTCCAAGAAAGGATTCATGCCTATGCAACATGGCCTGTGTCTATCAAAAACACAATCCCCTTCAACTAAGGAAGAAAGGGATCTCATGAATAAGATTCCATATCCATATGCAATAGGATCTATCATGTATGCCATGTTATGTACTCGACCAGATGTCTCGTATGCTTTAAGTACAACGAGTAGGTACCAATCTGATCCTGGTGATGCTCATTGGGTAGCTGTCAAGAATATCCTTAAGTATTTGAGAAGGACTAAAGACTCATTCTTGATATATGGAGGTCAGGAAGAGCTGGATGTAATTGGATACACCGATGCTAGCTTCCAGACAGATAAGGATGACTTTAGATCGCAATCTCGCAATCTGGTTATGTGTTTTGCTTAAATGGTGGCGCTGTGAGCTAGAAAAGTTCAAAGCAAGATATTGTTGCTGATTCTGCAATCGAGGCCGAGTATATTGCTGCCCCAAGTGCAGCAAAGGAAGCTGTTTGGATCAAAAAGTTCATTAGTGAACTTGGCATAGTTCCTAGCATTATGGATTCCATTGATCTCTATTGTGACAACAATGGTGCTATTGCACAAGCTAAGGAGCCTAGATCTCACCAACGATCCAAACACATACTTAGGCGTTATCACCTCATTCGAGAGATAATAGATAGAGAAGATGTGAAAAGATGCAGAGTACCTACACTTGACAATATTGCTGACCCACTGACAAAGCCTCTTGCGCAGCAGAAGCATGATGGTCATACTAGATCTATGGGCATTAGGGGTATGCCTGATTGGCTCTAGTGCTAGTGGGAGATTGTTGGTGTAAGCCCTAGAGGCCAATACTTTTGGTACTTGTATCGAATTATTTATTAATAATAAAAGGCTTTTTCTTTATTATGTTTGTTTAATAAAGTCCCTAGAATATCTAGTCCGTTTAATGTATCAAGTATGACTTAATCATGAGATCACATTAAATATAAGGACACTATTCTTAAAGTATTCGTAGTCGAGCTTTATTGTGAAGTGGGATAACATTAAAGCATTAAGACTATTATGTATATAGACTGATGATCACATCTCATGGATCATGGATAAGGAGTTATCAAGTCTTAAACATAGGTATGAATGTTAAGAATAATATATATACCGGATTGACCCGCTATGAGAATACTATATAGAAAGTTATGCAAAGTGTCATAAGTTGTTCTCATGGTGATAATGATGTATACCACTCTTCGACCTGAAACCACTATGGACCCTAAATGTAGAGCCGAGTGCTTTATTGCTGATCAAACATTGTCCGTAACTGGATAACCATAAAGACAGTTGATGGGTACTCCACGAAGCATGCTGAGGGACATGAATGACCTATATGGAATTTGCCCATCCTGCGTAACAGGATAAATGTCTATGGGCCCAATATTGAACTGAACAAGGATGACACAGTTTATGCCTTGTGTTCAATATAGACATAAAGGCAAAAGGATAATTATGCACATAAGTATTATCATAGAAGGATTTGTCAGATCACATGACATTTTCGTGTCTTGGGTAGCAGTGATGTGTTGCTAGATACCGCTCACTGTTTATTATGTTAAATACGTGATTTAATATAATTGTCAATGCCGCGAAAACCTACAGGGTCACACACAAAGGACGGATTGATGAGAGATAGAGTAACTAAGGAACACCGTAAGGTACGTTGCACTTAAGTGAATTGTAGAACATCGTAAGGTACGGTGTACTTAAGTAGAATACGAAATATGGTAAGGTACCACGTGGTTAAGTGAATTTGGCATATTATAAGATATGGGCTACATACACTTAAGTGGGCTTTTTAGCTTGAAGCCCACACAAGTGGTTCTGTAAATAGAACCCTTGTGCAGAAGCATTGATTGCGGTTGCATTTTCGTTTTCTCTTTCTCTCTCTCTCTCTCTATCTCTCTCTCTCTCTCTCTCACACTCAAAGCCTTCATTCATAGCAGCTAGCACTGAGATTGAAGGAATCCATTCGTGTGGACTGAGTAGACGCGTTGTCATCGTTCGACGTTCGTGATCGCTCCGTAGATCTGCATCAAAGGTTTCAATCGTCACAAGAGGTAACTATTTTATCGTTGATCATGCTCATTCGTAAGGATCACTAAAGGAGAAAATTTTAATTTCCGTTGCGTTTTGGATCGCCCTTCTCCTTCAGGTCGGGCCTGCTAAGAGCTCAAAGGTAGAAAAATCATAAATTTCCATTTTCCAAATTGAATGAAAAATACACATTCCTTATATTTTTTGAACAACAATTGAGGCCATAATCGGTGCTCTAAATATTTTCTATCCCATGCAAATAATTATCTCTAGCTTAATTATAACCCTCAAGAATCTCTGTATTTGACTCAATCAATTATCAAAGAGATTCAATTAATTAAATGAAAGGTTAACTATGTTTGTGGTCCTCTTAAATATTAAAGAATTATCCTTCTAAACTTTTTCACATATATTTTTGGTCTCTTATGCAACTTAGCGATAACTTTTATAACTTAACAATAAAATTAGCGAAGATTTGGTATTTAGCGATTGAACTAGTGACAGGTTTTGACAGGAAGGACCAAAAATGTGGATGAAATTTTTTAGGATAACCATTATTTAAAGAACTTTTTCTAAAGATTAAAAATAAAATATGAGATATTTATGAGGATTACAAACATATTTAACCCTTAAACGAGATTGCTTAAAAGAGTTGAAAAGAGTTTGTAGAAAGTGTTAGAAATAAAATAGTGAGAAAGATTAAGTATTTATAAAAAGAGTTTGTGTGAATCCATAATCCATTCAATCGAGAACAAAAAGAAGTTAAAAAATGGTGGTTAAGTATCTCAGAACTCGCCAAGTACATTGGGCTTGATGATTTGCTCAGTGACATGTTATCCTTAGTCTTCCAAGGACAAGAGATAAAAGGACTGCTCTGTGAAGCTCATCATCTGAGCAACTGAGAATAAAGAGTGTTTCCTTTAAATCCGTGTTCTAAAAATGTGATGCTCTGACAAATGATGTATGTATTTCATTATGCTGGTTTTGAATCATGTGGTTCACAGAGTCTCAATCTCTACACAAATCACCCTTGTTATTTTCCAACCAACCACCTCCAATAATGAAAGTCTATACTGGTTTGTCTTGTAAGTTGAATCAAGTATGAACACAGTAGGAAACGTGTTGGACAAATTTATGGAATCAGGATGAGTTCAAAATATATCTCTAACAGTAACTTCATCCTCAAACATTCAATACCTAGACACGTAACTGTTATCATCCAATTGTTTCAAGAGTTGTTGTATTTCAATTTTATCCCCTATAAGCGCCTTATTAGTTTGACAACGAAAATTATACACTTGCTTGATATTTGATATAATTTTGGGACTTTTCTATTTCAATGTTGCAAGTATAATTTTTTTGGTTGAACCAAATTCAATGTCATATTGGCAACACATTCCATCTCTTTTGGCATGAGCCGACACACACTAGGATGACCAGCTAATTTTTCATACACTAGTTTTTGTCTGCCAACATGTAACCACATACCTTAAGCGAACACTCACATTTTCTTGAACCGGTGTCGTCTCCTTTAAAAATCCGGAGTGGAGTTCTATATTTCCCGCTTCTTTTGCACGTCATTGTTACGAAAACGCATCGTCTATCTGAACCATTATCGAACCTCCAATAACCACACCAAATCCAAGTTTAGAGGTCTCCATACGAATCCATTGAAATATTTGATCACGAGATTCAAACTCTTGCTCGTTTTTAAATTGGTTCCCAACATCTACCGCCTTCACAACAACACCTTGGACATTCCGAGAAACAACTTATTTAAGGAAAATATTGGGGTACACCATATCTAATGAAAATAATTACCACAAAACAGTAAATAAGTGCTACTACTGAAAACAAAAGTGATAAAATGAACACATATTAGTTCCGAAAATGCATCTTCGAAAAAATTCATACTCGTTCTAGAGATACATTTCCAGACACAGTTCGCTTTTTAGACAAAATGCATGATTAATGTGAGCAATCCAGTGTGAAATAAAAGATCTTTACCTGAAATCGTATTTTATTTTGCTCCCTTCGATGTGATGAACCACAAGATTGAAGATTTGGAGTGAAAAAATGGATTGAGAATGAAAGGATTTTTGGTGAGGATTTGTGTTAGAAAACAACAATGACAACAATGGTTGTGTGATCATGCCGCTATTTCTTTTATTAGATTATTTCGGAGATATCAGACATGCAAAGATGACATGATATTTCAAAATTCCACCCAAACTTTCAGAGATATAACTCTTAAATAAAAATAATTCTGCTTATAGGATGTCAGTCATAATGGTTTGTGTTGAGTGTGTGTTAGTGTGCATTCAAAGATAAATCTCCGAAAACTAAAGATATTTTTAATCAATTCTCTAAGCCCAAACACTAACTACACATTTGTCTTCCAGCTTTCTAATGACCTTGAAAACTTCTTTCTCGATTCCAACAAAAAATAAATATGCTGCCTTCGTCTTTTCTAAACTCACCGTTGATTCTTGGACAGCTTAATCTTTAGTGAACTTTTCTAATCGTGTTTGGCTTTGCAACAAAACACTATGAGCTCAAAGGTAGAAAAATCATAAATTTCCTAAGTTGAATGTAAAATACACATTCCTTATATTTTTTCAACAACAATTGAGCCCACAATTGGTGCTCTAAATAATTTCTATCACGTGCAAATAATTATCTCCAGCTTAATTGTAACCCTCAAGAACCTTTGTGTTTGACTCAATCAATTATCAATCAGTTATCTTCTATTTAATTCGTATAGTTGAAAAAGGATTAAAAACTCGTGTGAACCCACCATGTTAGTGAACTATAACTTGTCCTAAGTATGTTTAGGGACAAATACTAAATAGAAGGAAATGAAACATTGAATCCATTCATTCTGAGAACAAAAAGAAGTTAAAAAGTGGTGGTTCAGTTGCTCAGATCTCACCAAGGACTATGGTTTGCTCAGCCACATGTTATCCCTTAAGCCTTCCTTCCAAGGACAAGAGATGAAAGGACTGCTCTGTGAAGCCAGCCCCCCCCAGATAGCGTCCTGTTTACAACTGCACATAGGACTATGGTTTATAAGTTAACAGCTCTCGCCTTGGAAGTCTTCAGGGTCAGGTCATGGTATTGCATTCGCAATCACCAACCCAACTACCCAGTGGTGTGTCTGAACCACGTTCCACCACCCTAATACCCCCACTTGAGTTACAAGCTGGAGTCACCCAACTCGGCAAGCTCACTCATCTGTCAGAACCTTATAAACAGTAATTCTTCGGTTTTCTAGTCAATGTGGGACCTAGTGCTATGAATTTGTTAAACATAAGAGAAATGAATCAAATAACAGTGACGGATAAACTTGTGCAAGAAGCCACCATGGTACACTAGCACATAACAGTGTTTACTTACGAGAGAAATGGTGAAGAAATGTTACAATTACTTGATTCATTTTCTTTCAGAAATGTACACTAGCACTCTCTTAATGGCTTCACACCACATTCTCCAGCTGTTCTTGTTGTTCCCTTGGAACTATGGCTAGGATTGCCACCATCAGCTGTTGAGCCATTCTCTTGCATCTCTGGTTCCATAGTATGCTGGAGGAACTGCACGGAAAAGAATTTAGGATACAGTTAAAGTTTTCGGCTATCAAAACATGTTGAAAAACTGAAAAAAAAACTTTAATGGAGAATAGGCTTACCAATGGATACGGATCGTGTGCACCTAGCAAATGTATAACAAAGATTGTTAGTCAAAGATTGAATTCCATCTGCTGTGAATTTTTTTTCATCCCATAGAGCATGATAATGAGCTGGCCAACTAGTACCCTACGTAGCGAATCAGAATCAATAGTTAATGTCACTAACTAATGGTATTCGGTAGTTAACAGCATATAAAAGAAGAGTGTTTCTACCTCCCATCTGCACCGAGAAGTAAATAAAGGAAATTATGCATTTTGATGTGGTCAAGAGAGCTAACAAACCTTCACATTTTTCTTAAGAGACGCGTTAGCCAAATACTGTGTGCTGATTTTGAAAACATGCTTTGTTAGGCAGCACTGTGAAATTATACCAAGGTCTGTTTCACAAATACGCTTGAGATCACCTAATAACAAAAGATGATTAAGTGTCTGGCAATATTGCTAACAAAAGCTCCAATTCCTTTCCTTTAGTTTTGTTTGTCAATGCTTTCTCCACTTGCTCAGGATTGGCATTGTAGATGAGGGTAACAGGCTCCAGATTAAATTCCTGCAAAAAAGCATAGCATTAAAAATCGTAAATTTTCTTTCTGCACTTACAATGCATACATACAACAAAGAAAAGATTGAAAACTAACATGCCAGATACTCGACACATTTGAGCGAGATCATTACAAAAAGTGCGAGCAACACTATCTTGCAAGCTCCTCGAGAAATTTATGCAAGCCCACTGGTTAACAGTCATTCCATTAATCATTTTCTGTGGCACTCAAGAACTAAGAGACAAAGATATCACTAATGCAACCAAGACTAAAAGATATCTTAATGTTTCATTAGTTTAAAAATGATCACTAATGCTATGATGTATGCCACTGATCAAAAGAAATGAAAAAGAGAAAACATTTATTAAAAAGTTAACTTTTTTAGGTTATCAATCAATGCATCAAAAAAGGTATTCTCTTAGATTTGGAGTGCATGTAGTCAATCAAAAATCTCACGCATTCACACGGTCAACGTATTCAGATTTCAAGGTCAGCATGTAGTTTTAAAAAATAAAATATGTTTGCTCTCTGCACCATCTGATCTTGATCCAACAGTCAACGACGTGTTAACTGCACGAAGGTATGAGATTTGTGACCGTGGAAAAACCAAATCCGCAATCTCTCAGCATGTGCAAAAATTATTAAAGTGATAATAAGCAACCTCCCGTTAAGTCGGCTCAATTGGTAGCTGTGCGGGGACATTCGTCTGCAGAGGTGCGGGTTGGAACCCGCGACATTCCGGCCTTTAGGCTACTAGACCAAAAAAAATGGTGACAATAGGCAATAAATTCTTACTTGGGGTAATTAAGTCCATCCTCATCATCTATAAGCTTAATCATAAAATCTTTCCATGAATAGGGAAGTTGTCCTGCAGTGTACAGACTTTTTCTGCCATCAGAAGCAGGAAGCCTCATCCCTAAGTCAGAGTCTTTATACAATCTCACAAGCTCAGCTATAATGGATCTGTTTACTGTTCTTGATGACACCTCAGGAGTAATAGTAACCTTCAATACAAAACCAACACATAATAATGATGACACTACATTAGGAGCAAAAGCAACAATAGGAACAAAAGCGTCAGGCCAAATTTAAGTTTCATAAATAGCACAACCAAAAAGAGGACTGCAAAAATCAGAACCTCTCCTCTATAAGTAGAAAATCACAGGAAGGACTTAAATACTATTTAATTGATTTTTTTCTTCAGTTTTGTGATAAATAAATACAAAGGACTGGTATCCTTCGAGAACAACAACTAGAAATTAAAAAGTGGTGGTTCAGTAGCTCAGAACTCACTAGGCACACTGGGCCAGATGATTTTTGCTCAGCAACCTTGGTTATCCTTATCCTTCCAAGGACAAGAGCTGAAAGACTGCTCTGGGAAGCCAGTCCCCCCACTAGCCCTTTATACTATACATAGAACTGTGTCACTCAACCAAGGTCGAATACCAACCCCGGTCTGCATAAGTTAACAACTCCGCCTTAGAAGGGTCAGGCTCATGATAGTGCATTTGCAATCACCAACCCAACTTGCATTTGCAATCACCAACCCAACTAACCCAGTAATGTCTGACCCATGTTCCACCACCCTAATACCCCCACTCGGGTTACAAGCTGGAGTCACCCAACTCGGCAAGCTGACTCATGTGTCAGAAGGTTATAAACAGTTAATTCTTTGGTTTTCTAGTCAATGTGGGACATAGTGCTATGAGTTTGTTAAACATTAGAGAAACGAATCAAATAACAATGATGGATAAACTTGTGCATGAATCCACCATTGTACACTAGCACATATAATAATTTTTGGTTGTTTATTTACATAGAGAAATGGCAAAGAAATGTTACAATGACTTGATTCATTTTCTTTCAGCTATGGTGCAGAATAAGCATGATTGTTGGCTTATGTAAAGGCTTTTGAGCAAAATTTATACAATGAAGTCTAACAGTAAAACATTACTCTCTTGACATTATCTTTCAATGCTGGTAATGGCTTCGCACCACATTCTCCAGCTGCTCTTGTTGTTGTTCCCTTGGAACTATGGCTAGAATCAACACCCTCAGCTGTAGAGCCATTCTCTTGCATCTCTGGTTCCATATAGAATCATGCTCTAAAGGCGGCTAAATGTGCATAGTATGCTGGAGGAACTGCACAAAAGTTGAAAAACTGTCCAAAACATGTTGAAAAACTGAAGAAAAAAAAACTTCACTTTAATGGAAAATAGGCTTACCTATGGATACGGATCGTGTGCACCTAGCGTACGTATAACAGGCCTGCACAGATAATGCTTATATCAGAACATGATTTTGTTATAAAAAGAACATATAAGTGTATGATAAGAGAAAGCAATTGACGACATTGACCTTCTGGATTGCATCCAACTCATAAAGTAAAACTTGATAAAATTGTCCTTCACTTACACCATCCCTGTTTAAATTTCATTGTTAGCACGCCGATTAACTAAAACTTACGTCAACATGCATTATGATACTGCAACATATATTAAATGTAAGGACAGGTAAAATATAACTCGTAGAGGTTTTTGTGTAGGAAATCAGTAAATCCTTGCACAAGAAAAAGGTTAACCAACCAAGCTATGACAATCTTCAAAACTAACAAAGTGAAATTCATATTCTTATTACCTTATCATGCCGCAAACAAGATCATGCCATGTTTTGTAAAAATCTTGTATAAGTTCCTGTCAGTGACTTGATTGAGCACACACTAAACAGAATATTTTGTCACTTCAAGCCAATCATGTGACGCTACAACCTATTATGATTTGGAAGCATGTATCAGTTGCAAAAAAAATCCTAATAACCACTGCAATGGTATTAAAAACAAGATAAAAAGATTAGATGAATACAGCGGCTATTGAGGGGCTAGTGTCTTCTCCTTTTTCAGGGTGCGTAACATCTGCTCCAAAAATTATGGTTGGTATTCTGTAGCTAACAGCATCTAAAAGAAGAGTGTTTCTACCTCCCATCTGCACCAAGAAGTAAGTAAATGACCACTATTTAATGAAGGAAATTATGCATTTTGATGTGATTGAGAGCTAACAAACCTTCACATTTATCTTTAGAGTCAAGTTAGTCAATACTGTTTGGTGATTTTGAACACATACTTTGTTAGGCAGCATTGTGAAATCTTACTTGCAATACAAATAATTAATATATTTTTTAAAACTTATTGCTCTTTGAAGTTATTTAAATCCCACTTTCGTGATATTTAAGCTGCATTCGAAAGTGATTTATATCAATGAATAGTAAGAAGCTATATAAAAATTAAATGTTTTTCAGTGTATGACAAGCAAGATAAATAGAAGGAGGAGCACATTACTCAAGGGGCGGGAAGAATTCATGCTTCAACAGACGCTTGCTTCTCACTAATTGTAATTCCAAATTCTTTTGCATAAGGATCTTGGTCATAAGCATTATGTTGAATGGTCTGTAAAATGTCATTTTCCCGATCACGAGGTCTCTGGCAGGTAACTTTCAAAAGAGAAGTAATATGTTTCTCGTTTAATGTTTTTGTATAAGTAGACCTTCGACAATTTTGCATGCCTGGTGAACAGGAAACACACAGAATAAACAAAAACACAACGGAATAGTTACTTCAATTACAAGTTACTTGTCAAACCTCCATAGGTACCACACTTAATGACCACCTTGTACTCTTTTACCCTTCTAAAAATATTTACCAAAATGTGTCAGCTGAAATTGAAGTATATTTAAACATATCAAAACACTATTTTGTTTTGGCAAATGCTATGTTGTGTGCCACTGATCAAAAGAAATAAAGAAAAAGAGAAAACATTTATTAAAAAGTTCATTTTTTTAGGTTATCAATCAATGCATCAAAAAAGGTATTCTCTTAGATTTGGAGTGCATGTAGTCAATCACAAATCTCACGCATTCACGCAGTCAACTCCGCAATCTCTCAACGTGTGCAGAAATTATTAAAGTGTTAATAAGCAACATCATGTTAAGCCGAATTAGTTGATAGTTGTGCAGAGACATCTAATATTCCACTTACTCACATTTAAGGGTTGAAATTTCGGCCATTAGTTTACTAGACAAAAGGCAATAAATTCTTACTTGGGGTAATTAAGTCCATCCTCTTGATCTACAAGCTTAATCATAAAATCTTTCCATGAAAAGGGAAGTTGTCCTGCAGTGTACAGACTTTTTCTGCCATCATAAGCAGGAAGCCTCATCCCTAAGTCAGAGTCTTTATACAATCTCACAAGCTCAGCTATAATGGATCTGTTTACTGTTCTTGATGACACCTCAGGAGTAATAGTAACCTTCAATACAAAACCAACACATAATAATGATGACACTACATTAAAAGCAAAAGCAACAGTAGGAACAAAAGCCTCAAACCAAATTTAAGTTTTATAAATAGCACAACCAAAAAGAGGACTGCAAAAATCAGAACCTCTCCCTATAAGTAGAAAATCAGAGGAAGAACTTAAATACTACTAGTACTTAATTGTTTTTTTCAGTTTTGTGATAAATAAATACAAAGGAAAAGATCTTCTTACATCATATTGGTTTAAGTCCTTGTCTGGTAACTGTGCAAAGAAGTGATTAGCTTTCACAATGCATTTTGTACCAACAGTTCCAAATCCAGGTCTAGTAGCAAAGTTCAAAGACTTGCTTGAACTAGGAAAACCAACATTTCCATTGGAACTACTTGTTGTTGTCTTGAACTTGGTCTCATCAAAAAGACATATTCCTTCTAAACAATTGAGCCCACAATTGGTGCTCTAAACAATTTCTATCAGGTGCAAGTAATTATCTCCAGCCTAATTGTAACATTCAAGAACCTTTGTATTTGTCTCAATCAATGATTAAAGAGATTTCAATTAGATAAATGAGTGTTTGAAAGATTTCGAGAAAATCCGTCCTTACTTCTAAAAAATTGTTAGAGTATGTTTGAATTGATGGTATGTGATGGAATGAAGTGGTAGATAATCATATTCTATTTGTTTGGATGTTATAAAAAGTGGTGGTTCAGTAGCTCAGAACTCACCAGGCACATTGGGCTAGATGATTTGCTCAGCGACATGTTTATCCTTCCAAGGACAACAGCTGAAAGGACTGCTCTGTGAAGCCAGCCTCTCCACTAAGTCCTTTACACCTATACATAGGACAGTGACGCCACCAAGGTCCAATCCCCGCCTTGGCCCGTATATGTTAACAACTGTTTCCTTAGAAATCTTCCAGGTCATGGTAGCGCATTTGCAATCACCAACCCAACTAACCCAGTAATGTCTGAACCAAGTTCCACCACCCTAATACCCCCACTTGGGTTACAAGCTGGAGTCACCCAACTCGGCAAACTCACTCATCTGTCAGAAGCTTATAAAAAGTTAATTCTTTTGTTTTCTAGTCAATGTGGGACCTAGGGCTATGAGTTTGTTAAATATAAGAGAAATGAATCAAATAACAGTGATGGATTAACTTGTGCAAGAAGCCACCATGTTACACTAGCACATATAATAATTTTTGGTTGTTTGTTTACATAGAGAAATGGCATAGAAATGTTACAATTACTTGATTCATTTTCTTTCAGCTATGGTGGAGACTAATCATGGTTGTAAAGGCTTTTCAGAAAATTTTCTACAATGAAGTTTGACAGAGAATAATTTTTTGTACAATGTAAACTAAAGGAGTCTAACAGTAAAACATCACTCTCTTAACATTATCTTTCAGAGCTGCTGATGGCTTCACACCACATTCTCCAGCTGCTCTTGTTGTTCCCTTGGAACCATGACTAGAATTACCATCAGCTGTAGAGCCATTCTCTTGCGTCTCGGGATCCATATAGAATCGTGCTCTAAAGGCGGCTAAATGTGCATAGTCTGCCGGAGGAACTGCACGAAAAAGAATTTTGCAGACAGTTAAAGTTTTCGACTGTCCAAAACATGTTGAAAAACTGATAAAACTTCACTTTAATGGGAAATAGGCTTACCAATGGATACAGATCGTGTGCACCTAGAATACGTATAACAAAGATTGTTTGTCAAAGATTGAAGTCCATCTGCTGTGAAATTGTTTTCATCCCATAGAATATGATAATGAGCTGGCCGACTAGCACCCTACTTATAGAAAAAGAATCCATAGTTAAGGAAAATAACAAGCTTATATTTGTGTTAAACATCAAATAGGAATAGTATCTACCTGGATGCCGGCATGACTGCAGAGATAAAAATCAAACTCTGTCGGATGACAAATTTTGGTGTCGACAACAGTCAATATATTTCCACTCTTATCTGGGCTACTCCTGTCCCTTTGGTTGTTTGGAAATAACCAAGTGTGGTGTCGTTTTTGTACAATGATGAAAGTTACTGGAGGCTGATAGTTTGGTTCTAAGGAAGCACATGCCTGCACATATATTGCTTATATCAGAACATGTTTTTGTTATGAAAAGAACATATAAATGTATGAATGATAAAAGAAAGCAGTTGACGACGTTAACCTTCCGGATTGCATCCAACTCATAGAGTAAAACTTGGTAAAACTGTCCTTCACTTACACCATCCCTGTTTAAATTTCAATGTTAGCACGCCGATTAACTAAAACTTGCATCAACATGCATTATGATATTGCAACATATATTAATCATAAGGACCTGTAAAATATGATTCATAGAGGCTTTTGTCCCGTTGCTTTTCTGTAAGAAATTAGTATATCTCTGCACAAGAAAATGATTAACCAACCCAGCTATAACAATATTCAAAACTAACAAAGTGAAATTCATATTCTTATTACCTTATCATGCCGCCACTAACAGTGCCGCGAACAGGATCATGCCATGTTTTGTATAAATCTTGTATAAGTTCCTGTCTGTGAGCTTGAGCACACACTAAGCCAGCATATTTTGTCACTTCAGCCCACATTATCTTTCAAATCTGGTAATGGCTTCATACCACTTTCTCCAGCTGCTCTTGTTGTTCCCTTGGAACTATGGCTAGAATTACCAGCATCCGCTGTAGAGCCATTCTCTTGCATCTTTGGTTCCATATAAAATATTGCTCTAAATGTGCGTTATATGCTGGAGGAACTGCATTGAAAAGAATTTTGCAGACAGTTAAAGTTTTCGACTGTCCAAAACATTTTGAAAAACTGAAAAAACAACTTCACTTTAATGGAAAATAGGCTTACCAATGGATACAGATCGTGTGCACCTAGCATACATATAACAAAGATTGTTAGTCAAAGATTGAATTCCATCTGCTGTGAAATTGTTTTTGTCCCATAGAACAGCCCTTGAATGACAAATTTTTGTGTCGACAACAGCCCTTGAATGACAAATTTTTGTGTCGACAACAGCCCTTGAACGACAAATTTTATTAAGAAAAAATTTCAATTTTATTTATTTGATAATATTTTTTTAAAGGAACAATAATTAACAAACTTGTTGGAAATTCGCCAATTTCTACTAAAATTTTTCTATCAAAATTTATGAATTACCAATCAAATCTTGATATACGAGAATCAATCTTTATGATTAATTATTCTTCTTATTTTTCATTTTTCACTCGAGTGAATCAACCATATTTTGATTGCATGATTTAGTTGCGAAATTGATAATGGAAAGAAATAAAATTGAATTGGAGAAAAAAAGAAAATTAGGGTTTTCGAACAAAGGAAGGAGAGGATGTATTTCTCATACTGAGATTTTATTCTTTGCAGCTTAAATTGCTATACAATGATAAGGGTTACTCCCTATTTATAGATTTGGATTTGCTTGTTCCTTAAACAAAACCAAAAATACTTAATTCTGTTAACACTATAAAATTAGATCTAAATCAAAATTCTTATCGAGGTATGCTATTTCGACGTTTCGACATTTACACAATTCGAGACTTCCTTGCTTCTGTCGAGCAACCTGCTTCCACATAAAGAATTACAAATCAACACACCACCTAATTCATTGTGTTTAAGCAATCTACATTCATCATAGATCTTAACTTCTTGAGCACTTCGACTTGCACTCCTTTCGGCATTTGATTCTCAATTCTGCAGTTTTCCAAGTACAGCTTCGCTTCTACTATTTGCTCTCGAAGATAATGGAACCTCATTTCGATGTGCTTGCTTCGTTCATGCGCTATCGGGTTCTTCGCCAGATTGATAGCAAACATGTGTCGAAGCAGGTTGCTCAACAGAGTAAGGAAATGTCGAACCACCTAGTGTGTTGAGTTATGTTAGTGTGTCGAAGTGTCGAAGCATGTTGCTTGACACAAAATTTCGACTTAGGCATATCTTAGGAGTGTTAGCTATTTTTGGCTTTTATAGTTTTGGGTTTTGCCTTGAGGTCCAAGTTAACCTAAATCTATAAATAGAGGGAGTACCCTTATTCTTGTAATGAGGTGAATAGAGTATTCATAACATTACAATTCACATTATTTTGCAGTTGTAAAGTGAATAAGAAGTTTTCCACAGTTTGTGGACAGAGAGAAACTCTACAAAATTTTATTACTCTTCTACTTCATCGTTCTTTACTTTCTTTCTTTCTCCATTGTTCTTCTCTTTTCGTTGCTATTGTGTGGGTAATAACAATCTTGTTCATCAAGATTGATTGAAATTCTCCATAGGTTTTGGGAGATTTCCAAAATCTGGTATCAAGAGCTCCAATTTAATTGATTCGTGGGAAGAAAATCACCATGGCGACGAATCATCCAAACAAGCATTTTCCAACAAATCTTCTGATTTTCAAGAACAAAAATTATGAGAATTGGTGTAAGCAGATAAAAGTTGTGTTCTATTATCAAGATCTTTGGGATCTTGTGAAGGAATGAGTAGCAACGCTTGCAGAAAACGCGACAGATCAAGAAAAGACTGCACATAAAGAATTGAAGAAGAAAGATTATAAAGCTCTCTTTATAATCCATCAATGTGTAGATGCAGATAAATTTGAAAAGGTTAGTGATGCAGAGTCAGCGAAAGAAGCATGGAAAATTCTGGAGAAATCGTTTGGAGGCGCGGGAAAGGTGAAAGAGGTGACGTTACAAACTCACAAAAGAACGTATGAATTGCTTCAGATGGAAGACAATGAAAGAATAACTGATTTCTTCACCAAGGTTACGAAACTGGTGAATCAAATCAAGGTATATGGAGAAGTGTTGACATCAAGATCTATTGTTGGAAAGATCTTGAGGTTGTTGGCTCCAAAGTTCAACCACATGGTAGTAGCCATAGAAGAGTCGAAAGATTTGTGAAAATTGACAAAGAAAGAGCTTCAAGGAACGCTTGAATATCATGAACAAAGAATGGCTGAAAGAGTTACAGGAAAGTCGAAGAGTGATATGGCTTTACAGGCACAATCAACAAAAGAAAGAAAAAGCAAAGGAAGTTGGAATGACAACAAAGGCAGAGGAGGTTGATCGCTATATTCGTAAGTGCACGAATTGCGTCAGAGTAATATAAAAGAATATCGATCCCACAGAGACCAAATCGTCAATCTATCGATTATTATTGTTACAATGTTTATCTAAGGCGGTACAAATGAGATATTGATGTCGCAAAATAACAGTAAATAAAGAAAATGATAAATATAGTGCAGATAAAGATAGGCTTGAATGTATTTCACGTCAGTTAAACGATGCTTCGATTGTCTAAACAGAACTACTTATGGGGCAATATTTTCTACTCTTGAAAAGAATTCATTTAACAGGAATTGTCGCTTTCGCGTATTCAGAACCGAGTTTACCCTTAAATTAAGGTCTTTTATTGTCACTTATAAAATGTGCGCAGAACGCTAAAGTAGTAAACCTATTTTTAAGAAATAAGACTCGTAAGCTTAGTTGAAAAGTGATTTTGATTCGGAAAGTTTACCTAAGGAGTCTCCTGATTTTAAATCTATCAACGCGTCCGAAAACAGTTTCAAAAATCGTTTTTCCTTACAGTGATAAAAGTTCCTAGTTAACTAAGCCAGGGTGCTTTTGCACTTCTTGAGTAGTTAAAATTAACCAAACTTGTTTAAGAAAACTCGAATTAAAAATCAAAACAGCCCTTAAAGCATTTCTACAGATGCAATATGTGAAACATCTCTTTAACCGCGACCCTTACCTTCTAACCTTTGAAAGATTTAGCCAAACATGGTGAAACAAACAAATACAACGATATTGAACATGTTGAAAAGAAGTTTAGAATGTAAGGCGTGAAGAACCAGTAAAGCGCGTAAAACAATTAAAACGAGCAATAAAGATAATGGCGAGAAAATTAAATAAAGTAAAGACAATGGCAGGAAATTAAATAAAGTAAAGCATGACAAGTAATTAAATAAAGTAAAGCATGACAAGGAATTAAATAAAGTAAGACATGGCAAGTAAAATAAAAAGGCGATTAAATTAGAACCTGCTCCAAACGGAGGCTTTAAAAATGGTACAAGGAAGTAAATAAACCTTTGACTTTGAAAATAAAAACGACAGCAAAATCAAAGTGCTCCAACTCAATTTCACTAAGGTGCGATAACCCCTCGATGTGACGGATTACCGCTTTTACAAATGATAATATAGTCTTAGTGTTGTAAACTAAGTTGGATGCTTTGGAAATGAACTAGAACGACCTATTTATAGAGGAACTCAGCAGCATGCAAAGACCAGGATGCCCTTCAACTTCTCTTTAGTGGAAATGTGAAATGCAAATGTAGCACCCGTCACCCCTCCATGGCGCCCGCTAGGGGTGTTCGCGGTGCGGTTTTGGCGATAAAAAACATCTGAACCGCAAGTTAAAAAAACATGCGGTTTGGTTTGGTTCGATTGACTTTTAGAAATAAAACCAAATCAAACCAAACCAAACCAATACGGTTTGGGTTGGTTCGGTTTTTTATAATATTTTTATTGTGCCATACATACACCTATAGAGAACAACATAACTTTATATTTAGTCATTCATACATGACTAAATAACATCAAAACTCATCATATTTAGACAAAAATGTTTCATTCAATATACAGAAAATTAGATTAGACAAAAGTGGAATAAAAAACATATATAAATAGTAGCATAAAATAATATCGAAGACATTATAACAAAACATAAAAAACATATGAGATGAGAGATTAGAGAAGATGAAAAAAAAAGAACATAAGAAATGCGAGATTGAGAAGAAAGGTGCGATAAAAATGTAATTAAAAGAGAAAATAGTAACATAAAAGATGAAAAAGAAAGAACATAAGAGATGACTTATTAGAGTAGAATAGGCGAAACCTACATGGAAAAGAAGACGAGAAGAATGTGTGATACTACTATGAGAGATTTAAGAAGGTTGAAATTGAAACCCTAAGCGTGAGTAAGAGAAAATCGTTTGTAATTGTAAGGTTAAGGCATACTAGGTTTGATGTTTTGGTTGGATGTGGGATAGGTAAAATTTGGATTGTAACATAATGCGGTTTGGTTTAGTTTAGTTCGGTTTGCAAAATACAAACCGCAAACCAAACCAAATCGTGCGGTTTTGTTAAAAAATGACCCAAACGAATCCGAACCAAAAGCGGTTTTTTGCGGTTTCGGTTTGGTTTGGTTTGGTTAGCGGTTTTCTATTGGGTTGGTTTGGTTTTGAACACCCCTAGCGCCCGCCATGTGATTAAATGGGGAAGTTCATGGGATCGTGGTAGTTTCCTCCTGGTTGAGGGCTGATGTATCATGGCTTCTCCTATAGCGGCCGCCATGCAGAACGCCATGAGTACAATATTTGCCGAAAAACCCTAATTTTTTGGTCTTTTTGCTTCGTTTCTTCTAAAAAGGTCCTGAAAGAGCTAAATACCTGAAAACAACACAAAAGAAAGCATAACACAAGCAAAATGATAATAAAGACCTAAAAAACATGTGAAATCCGAGTCAAAAACGCGGTGTGATTCATTGATCAAATTCTCCCACACTTAAACCTTTGTTTGTCCTCAAGCAAAACTCTTTATAGCTCATGCAAGAAAAACAGTATCAACCAGAGTTAATTCAAGGAGAAAAGGCTTATAAGTTCATTCAAGGAATGTATCGATAGGTATTAACGAATCGAACTAAGGATATAGTAGTAGCACTTCCCGCAAATGCGGTCATATGCTCCGTTCCTATACAAATCAATCCATATCACCCCACCATACCTAGGCCTTCTTTTAATCTTCTTCAAGTCCTTTTCATTCAGGTACAATTACATTAAGCTTGTTATCCGTACATACTCATAGTAAGGTGACCGGTTAGTGATTATGATCTTAAGCATGAGGCTCTGGTACATAAGTTGGTGTAACCCTTTTATGTAACCCAATTGTAGTTGTGGGGGATTGGATCGTAATCCACCCTACCAAGTCCAGCATCAGATACCTCTGAACCAACCAACAATAGGCATATTATTATATATTTTTTTATTTTTCTTCTGCATGTTTCACAAACCTCTTTATTTTGCTGGGTTAAATGACCGTGTGAGAGTCACCTAGCCCGGAATTTCATACAACTAGAGGACAAAGCAGAAATTTTTATGATCATTCACTTATTTTCATCGGTCCCCTACGTAGAGCATGCTTAAG